>NW_003307651.1:10816-11230 GCF_000143455.1 Volvox carteri f. nagariensis | reverse complement strand
TGGCCTCCGACTGCACCCACTACCCTCCAGAGCGAGGCTTGGAGCTTTTGGAGTTGAGGAACTTACTTCATTCATCGCAACCAGGTGTGTATGGATAGGGAGGGTCGGGGAATTGGGGTTGGGAGGGTCTGGGCACCGGGGTTGGCGGGGTATGGGGGTTAGGGAGGGTCAGGGAATCAGGGTTGGGAGGGTCTGGGCACAGGGGTTGGCGGGGTATGGGGGTTAGGGAGGGTCGGGGAATTGGGGTTGGGAGGGTCAGGGAATCGAGGTTGGGAGGGTTGGGAGGGTCTGGGCACCGGGGTTGGCGGGGTATGGGGGTTAGGTAGGCCTCCGTAGCCCAACACCACCCTACCCTGCGGCCCCCCTGCCCAACACCACCCTACCCTGCACCTCCGTAGCCCAACGCCACCCTAC
>NW_003307651.1:7617-10766 GCF_000143455.1 Volvox carteri f. nagariensis | reverse complement strand
CAGGGCGGGGTGTGGGAGGGGGAGGGGGAAAGACGAACCACACGCGATTGAAGCTGCTGCCAGGGCAAGATAGTAGCAACCGAAAGAACTGACCGAAAGGCGTCCGTGGCGACTGTGACGACTGTAACCTCGGGATGACGACTGTAACCTCGGGATGAAGAATTGACGTAGATGTTGGAAGTCCTACCTACCTAAGCCGCCAGAAATATTATAGCCAGACCGTAAACTAGTAGGTGTAGAAGAAGTAGTAAAGGCGGCGAGAAAAAAATGCTGACGTAAAAGTGGCGTAAAGTTGCTGGCTGGGAGAGAAAGCTGCATTGCTGATACTGAAAGGCTGCCGGTATGCAAGTGTTCCTCCCAACCCCCCAAAAAAACTAGAACGCGCGACTGACCCGACCGACCCAAACTAAACTATTCCGGCTAGCCTACCGACGCCAACGCGAAATACCAAAGAAGCTCGAACCACCTTTTGGACTCACCTGGCCAGGCCGCCGAAGTAGTGGCAAAAGACACATGCAAAAACAAAAGGGTAACAAAGAGGTGAGGCGGGTGCGATAAAGGACAGGGGGACATGCAAATGCTGCTGAGGAATACTAGTAGCTGGCTGGCTGATTTGAAATTTGAGGGGGAGGGGGAGGGGGAATTGGATTGCAAGGAACAAGTGATGGACTGTCGACGTCGGGAGGGGCGGGGGAACGACAGTCCGGGGGCGTCTTTAGGCGTAATATCGGACGGTGTTGGTGTGGGGGAAGGAAGTTAGAGCACGAGTGGCGGAGGGAACCCGGCAGAGGGCGGAGGGTGGGAGGATAGCCGTGAGACAGGCAAGGAAACAGTGGCCCGGACGTGAACTGAATGCAAATATCGCGGTTGCTTGGAAGGGAGGGGGCCGATGCTACGGCTGATGCTGATGCTGCTCGCGGCCCATTCACTGACTAGAAACCCACCTCCTCACGGTCTACCTGAGGACCCCGGGTGGGCGGCCGGGCCTTAGCGCTACTCCCCCCCCAATAACGTTGTCTGATCACCCCCCACATAGGCCCCTGGTCTGGTTGACTCCTCATGAAACCCCCTCCACCCTAGGCCCCTGCACCCTAGACCCCTCCACACCCCCCACTCCCCCACTCCACAGGTTCTCAACCAGACCGCCGCCTGGTGGTTCTCCGCCACCTCCCACATCGTCCCCTCCGCCCTGCTGACCCTGCCCGACCCCAACGTGGCGGTCATGAAGAAGTGCCGGGTCTTCCCAGTGGAGTTCGTTTGTCGTGGCTTCATGACGGGTGGGTGGTGGGTGGCTAGGGGGGTGGTGGGGTTGGCTAAGGGGGCTGGGGAGGGGGGTTGCTAGGGGGGTGGGGGGGGTTAGGGCAGCTGGAATTGACATGTGCATTCCACTTCTGGGCACGTCGGCACTTGGTCGGCACCTGGTACATCGGCATTTATACCAATATTGCTCCTAGGCGGCCCCTGACCGGGGGAGACGTCCGGAGGCCCCCGGCGGTGGTTTCTCTTTTTGCGTTTCCAACCCAAACCGTTTCCTAAACAGGCTCTACTGACACCAGTCTGTGGACCCACTACAAGGCGGGCGCCCGCCAGTACTGCGGCAACAGCTTCCCCGATGGCATGAGGAAGAACGACCGGCTGGTCGCCAACGTCATCACCCCCACCACCAAGGCCGAGGATCACGATGTGCCCATCAGTCCGAAGGAGATTGTGGAGCAGGGGCTCATGACGCAGGAGGAGTGGGACACCGTGGGTATTGGGGGGGAGAGAGGACGGGCGGGGACTTAGGTGTGTGTATGTATGTGCATGCGTGTGTGTGTGGTGGGAAGTTAGGAGATAAAAAAGGGCAAGGAGGATGAAGGTGCAGGAGGTGGTGAATGGGTGCTGGTCATATCCGTGTGTCTTTATGTTTGCCGTACGTTGGTGTCGTTGCATGATCTCTTTCACCTCCTTTTCCCCATCGTGAGCCCCCTAAAACCCTCTTAACCCCCTCTTAACCCCCTTAACCCAACAGGTGAGTGCTGCTGCTCTCCGCATCTTCCAGTTCGGCCAGGAGGAGGCGGCTCGGAGGGGGCTGCTGCTGGTGGATACCAAGTACGAGTTTGGAAAAGTGAGGAGGGGATGGATAGAGGGGATTTGCACGGGGAGCTGGTCGGAATGCATGCATGTATGTATGCGTGTAGTAAAGGACCGTACTAGACTCGCGGTTCCTTACCACATTAGCTGCTGCTGCTGCTGCTGCTGCTGCTGCAGACATGTCGTCAACTCTGACCCTTGTTGACGTGTTTTCATTACTCCGCCGCCTCACCCCTTGCTCCCTCTTTCCCCCCCCCCCCGCGCATCAGGACGCGGACGGCACCATCCGCATCATTGACGAGGTGCACACCCCGGACTCCTCCCGCTACTGGCTGGCGGACACGTATGCGGCCCGACATGCGGCGGGGCTGGAGCCGGAGAACATCGATAAGGAGTTCTTGCGCCTGTGGTTCCGACAGAGGTGAGGAGGGGCGCATGGAGAGGGGACAACGAGCTTGCAAGCCCAAGCAGCCCTGTATGTGGAGTCTGCGGCGAGGGGGTGGAAAGGCGGATTAGCTGGGGGCTTGAGGGTCGGCAGGCCGGGAGGTCATTGACCGCTGTGACGACTGCTGTAACTGTCACTGCAAATATGGGGGTGAGGTTGCCGTGAGGGAGTCACCTAACATATTGGGGTGGGAGGGAGGGTTATGCACGGGGGGCAGCAGGGTTTGAGACCCTGCATTTCCGTACCACGATCTCCTGTACGGTATCCTAGCGGTATCCTGACTGAGTCTGGCTTTTTCCACAGGTGTGATCCGTACAAGGATGCCGTACTTCCCGAAGCGCCTGCCGAGCTTGTGTGCGAGCTGAGCAAGCGTTACGTGTACCTGTACGAACGGATTACGGGGCAGCCCTTCCAAGTGCCTGATTTGGCAACCCCCGTCAACGAGCGCATCGTTGCCAACCTGCGCAAGGCGGGGTTGTGCTGAGCCAGGACTACCGCCACTTCGGCTCCGGAGAACGTGCCGACAGGCTTGGCACAGCGGGGGGGTTTGAGTTGGGGAGGGGGATTAAGGGGGAGGGGGTTGTTGGCTTATTGGGGCCCCAGGCGGTGGCGGTGGCGGCGTGATCAGTGG
>NW_003307651.1:0-5333 GCF_000143455.1 Volvox carteri f. nagariensis | reverse complement strand
GACTATAGACTGGAAGCCAGCCGTTGCGCCCCTACAACAGCTCTCCCGCAACCCCCCACATACACAACTGGGTTGGAGACGTCACAGGCCCCCCACCACCTCGCTCCCGTCTCGTGCTACGGACCTCCTTCACTTGCACCAGCTGCCGGTGGTCCGACCAGGGGTGATCGCAGTTGCACACCCAGGGGCTGTCAAAGCCGCGACAGCTGCACCCCGACTTGGCGCAAGTGTGGCTGGCTGCGTCGTGCTCCACATGCTTGTGCTTGCACCTATGTGGGTTTCGAATTTGGATTTAAACAACTTCAATTTTAAAGAGTGGGGAAAGCCATAGGCAGGCATGCACCACGGGGGAAACCCAGGGGGGGGAGCATCAAACCAGGTTCGAGGGGAGGGGCGGGAGCCGTACGAATGGGGTGCAGCCGAACACCGTCATGGGGAGGGTGGTGGTGTAGGGGGCGTACGGTAGGCCCCCGGGGCCACGAGGGCGGTGCATGTTGGTAATGTTGGACATGCGATTTATAGCACTATCAAAGCCAAGGCCACCATAAACGTCCTTCCATCTTATAGAGCTACGAGGAAGCTGTTACAGCCGGAGGCCAGGGGAACAGCAGCAGGAGCAGCTAGTGGTCCCTTGAGCTGTGTCAGGCGGGTCACCGGATGGCCCCACATGTAGCGTGTGGGCCCCCAGCCCCCCCAGCAACCCGGTAGCAACCCTGCTAGCCCCACCTCACCTGCACCTCAGCACCCAAGCTCCTTCAGCTACAATGAAAAAGAAGCTCCGGCAGCTGCACTTGGCGACTTTGCACCTGAGGGGCCGCAGGGGACATGCAACAACACAGTGTGTGAACGGTCTGAGGGGTTTAGGAACTGAGGTGGTGAGGCGCGGCAGCGAGCGGGGCAATAGCGAGAATGAGGGGGGGATGTTACCCGGGAGGAGGTCGGCTACTGCTATTGCTGCTACCGCTGTTGCTGTTACTGTGAACAAGGCAGCCTGGGAATGCTGGAAGGTTGGCCCCTGTATTCGGAATGACCTTCAACACCAAGTGGGCGTGGGGACCCGTCGAAAGCCTCCCGACCACCACACCGCTGCGAGGGGCGCGGCGGGTCGAGCGGCACCACCTCCCATCAGCTGGAAATCCTCCTCCATTCGTCGGGGGCTGCAGCCCGGCGTTGATGAAAAGGAGTCGCCCACTGAGGGTAGCTAGGGGCCTTCATCTGCATCTGCTCTCATCTGTCGCGAACACAAAGTCTGTGCTTTCGCTCGACCGCATGCAATCCCCCCACCTGCTACCCCCACCCCAGGGCCCATAACCACCCCCTGAACGACCGCAGTGATGTCTCATCACTGAGACGTCTTTCCCCTAAGACCCCTCCGGGGAAGGGGTCGCCCAGACGTTCGCCAGGTCGCGGGTCCATCCACCACACACGGCCCCAGGGGCACCAGTTCAGAGCGCACCCTTCCTCAGGCGCTGAAACATCTCGCTGTAACGCTTACATGCCGTCATATGTGCCGTCAAATGAACACCGAGGTCATCACCACATGAGGTGTTCAGGATGGGCAGCGGTCTATCAGTCAGCGATGTGGCCGCTGTGTCGTACACATGCTTCTTCCACTAGGTTTGGAGCTAGCTGGCTTGTGTTCAGACGCCACCAGATTTGGACGAGAAATGAGCAGCAGAGGACACTCGCACAGTCCCCGTGAAGGCTGAGCACTGTGCTGCGCTGCGTAGGTTTGGTGCTACTGGCGCCGCACCTGGAGGCGGCTTGGGAGCTGGCGGGGTCGTGTTCTCTGAGCCGGTGGCCGCACAGACACCGCGACTCGCTGCGCACTGGCACGCACTCCCGCTGGCAGGTGCCGCACACCCAGGCGAATGCCTCCACCTGGCGGGTGGGTAGCGGCGGGGTGGGGCCCGGGGGAGCTGCGGAGGGGGGCTCCGCCGCGACTGAGGGCCCCGGTGCGGGTTCTGCCGCCTCCGGGAGGTTTGCTACTGGCGGGTTGGAACGGGGGGTTGCATAGCGGGTCGGTTTGTGGATTTACTTGTGCGGCCGCCGTAATGCTCAACCCAGTTGCTGGTGCAGGTTTGGGGACCAGGAGAGTACACGGGATAAAATGAATGTGGCCTTGGGCCAGGGGGCCAAGCCAGCCAAGCAGACATGCACCATGAGGATATGGCTCCATTGTGGAGGATTTTTGAGATGGCAGCAGCGGGATGAATTCATGCATGCACATGCTTGCTCCTCAGCTGGCACGTGAAGGGTGAGGAGGCACGGGAAGGGTGAGGAGGCAGGAACGATATGCGCGTCGCCTCGTTACCTGAGGGGAGGGATGTTAGAGAAACACTGCGATCTATACCCTAAGATTTCCTAGTAACCCACCTGAGGACTTTGATTCATCTGAAGCTATGAGCCCCGTCCTAGTCCCGGGAGATGCACCGGTCTCGGGAGTTGAAGTTGACGCAGCTTGCTGTCTCCTTGCCTTTAAACTTGCGAGAGCATTTGCTTTTGACGTGCTCATGGCTAATGCTAGCTTAGACAGCGACGGGGCTTTTAGTTACGGTCAGCTGCTCAATTTTAAGAACCGGCAAATAAGGAAATACAAAGCTTAAGGATTGCAGCCTTATCATACAACTCCAAATTGAGTTATTCATCACGAACCAAGTAGATCAACGCACATGCTGCCTGTGACACTTTGAAATGTATACTGTGTCGACTACGCTTTTACAATAGCTGTGTTTCCAATCAGCCAAACTTGTCCACATAAGACGTAGGTGTATGGTAGTCGCATGACATCTGTTGCTTTGCCCACATGTCGAAAGCAGACGCTTACGTAGAGTGCCGTACTGTCGTGCGCTTCGAAGGCATCGTGGCTAGCACTGTTCAGCTCACACCGCACCCATGCCAACGCCAGTGCCCAGACAGATGACATATAACACAATCTGTTCACATACATATCTCTGCATGCATATTTACCCTCGCCTGAATCGCTGTGTGCCTGGCCGCCGCGAGCGACGCCGCCGCCGCTGTTGCCGCATTTGGCGGCACTCGAATGACAAGTGGGAAGGAAGTGACTCGACGTGTCTCGATGGACAGGTAGAGAAGAGGACGCCAGCTCCGCCGGCGGCTGCATCACCAGAGGCGAAGCCGTCGCCAACGCCAACTCCACCTCCGCCCACACATATGTCACAACACCTGTCATTGATGCCGCTGCACCTGCCGCAGCCGCCACACCGGCCGCCACCGCCACACTCGCCAGCGTCACCGCCACCGCCACTACCGTCACCGCAGCCACACCCGCCGCCAACGCCACACCCGCCAACGCCAACTCCAACGCTTCCAAGACAGCTGCCACCACACCCGTCATCAATGCCACGGCGCCTCCCGCAGCCGCCACACCCGCCGCCAACGCCATACCCACCACCGTCGCCGCCACCACATTTACCGCCACCGCAGCCACACCCGCCGCCAACGCCACACCCGCCAACGACAACTCCAACGCCGTCAAGGCAATTGCAAGCACTCCCGTCACCGATGCCATTGCACCTGCCGCAGCCGCCACACCCGCCGCCAACGCCATACCCACAACCGTCGCCGCCACCACAATGACCGCCACCGCAGCCACACCCGCCGCCAACACCACACCCGCCAACGCCAACTCCAACGCCGCCAGGCAAATGCCACCACACACGTCACCAATGCCACCGCACCTCCCGCAGCCGCCACACCCACCGCCACCGCCACACCCGCCATCGTCGCCGCCACCACAATTACCGCCACCGCAGCCACACCCGCCGCCAACGCCACACCCGCTTACGCCAACTCCAACGCCCCAGTCAAATGCCACCACACCCGTCACCAATGCGACCGCACCTCCCGCAGCCGCCACACCCACCGCCACCGCCACACCCGCCATCGTCGCCGCCACCGTCACCGCCACCGTCACAACCATAGCCACCACCTCCACCGCAGCCACACCCGCCGCCAACGCCACACCCGCTTACGCCAACTCCAACGCCGCCAGTCAAATGCCACCACACCCGTCACCAATGCCACCGCACCTCCCGCAGCCGCCACACCCACCACCAACGCCACACCCGCCACCGGCACCGGCACCGCTGCCTCCTCAACCGCTACCACCGCCATCGCAGACACACCCGCCGCCAACGCCACACCTTCCGACACCGCAGCGACACCTGCCGCAGCCGCCACAACTGCCACAACCTACGCAACCGCAACACCCGCCAACGCCAATGCCAAATCGTAAGCCAACGCATCCATCACCGGCGCCGCCACAACCGTCACCCCCGCACCGTCGGCACTCGAAGGACATGTGGGAGGATGAGGATGGATGGACAGGTGGAGAAGAGGACGCCAGCTCCGCCGGCGGCTGCATCACCAGAGGCGACGCCGCCGCCGCTGTTGCCGCATTTGGCGGCACTCGAATGACAAGTGGGAAGGAAGTGACTCGACGTGTCTCGATGGACAGGTGAAAAAGAGGACGACAGCTCCGCCGGCGGCTGCATCACCAGAGGCGACGCCGCCGCCGTTGTTGCCGCATTTGGCGGCACTCGAATGACAAGTGGGAAGGAAGTGACTCGACGTGTCTCGATGGACAGGTGGAGAAGAGGACGACAGCTCCGCCGGCGGCTGCATCACCAGAGGCGACGCCGCCGCCGCTGTTGCCGCATTTGGCGGCACTCGAATGACAAGTGGGAAGGAAGTGACTCGAAGTGACTCGATGGACAGGTGAAGAAGAGGACGCCAGCTCCGCCGGCGGCTGCATCACCAGAGGCGACGCCGCCGCCGCTGTTGCCGCATTTGGCGGCACTCGAATGACAAGTGGGAAGGAAGTGACTCGACGTGTCTCGATGGACAGGTGAAGAAGAGGACGCCAGCTCCGCCGGCGGCTGCATCACCAGAGGCGACGCCGCCGCCGCTGTTGCCGCATTTGGCGGCACTCGAATGACAAGTGGGAAGGAAGTGACTCGAAGTGACTCGATGGACAGGTGAAGAAGAGGACGCCAGCTCCGCCGGCGGCTGCATCACCAGAGGCGACGCCGCCGCCGCTGTTGCCGCATTTGGCGGCACTCGAATGACAAGTGGGAAGGAAGTGACTCGACGTGTCTCGATGGACAGGTGGAGAAGAGGACGCCAGCTCCGCCGGCGGCTGCATCACCAGAAGCGACGCCGCCGCCGCTGTTGCCGCATTTGGCGGCACTCGAATGACAAGTGGGAAGGAAGTGACTCGAAGTGACTCGATGGACAGGTGAAGAAGAGGACGACAGCTCCGCCGGCGGCTGCATCACCAGAGGCGACGCCGCCGCCGTTGTTGCCGC
>NW_003307650.1:253322-263903 GCF_000143455.1 Volvox carteri f. nagariensis | reverse complement strand
AGCCCGCCTCGGATCAGCCCGCCCCGGATCAGCCCGCCCCGGATGAGCCCGCCCCGGATCAGCCCGCCCCGGATCAGCCCCACCCCCCGGTCTACTCTCCCTATCGCCGCCGCCCCCTACCCGATCCCCTCTCTGCCGGCCCCCAGCCCTTGCCCCCCCATCCATCCATCCAACCCCTGCTGCTGCCGGCCCCTGCCCTTGCCTCTACCTCCCACTACCCACTCCTCCACGCCCCCCCTTTCCTGACACTGCACCTGGTATATGGTCAGGTTAGCCGCCAGACATCGAGAAGCCGCCACAACCTCCATGTAACCCGCCCATACACCGTCCTGCAGCAGCAAGGGGTGCAGGGGCGGCAGGGGCAAGTCAAACAAATATGCAAGTTAAACATCCAGGTCATCCATGTACATCGCACTTCTAAAACATCGTACACGTAAAATATAGATGCAAAAAAAATCAAGTTGCAGGTGTCGAACAGCAAAGCATACTGGCCGCGACGAGAATTACATACCCGGGAGGTGGCGGGAAAGAGTCCTGGCTAGGTTGGTTAGCAGCTAGAATATAATTGTTGATAGAGTAGCAATTCTTTCTAAGGGCCTGTGAGAGTGGTTAGGAAGGGAAGGATTATTTTAAAAACACAGGGGCGAGCTGGGTGGGAGCCAACAGGAATGAAATACGGGCATGTACAGCAGTCCAGGCCAGGCACTACTGGTAGAGCACGCACGAATGTCCCCGGGAGATCCCGAGATCGAGACCTGTCAAGGACGAAAATCCTTACGAGGGTGGAAGTTTA
Organism: Volvox carteri f. nagariensis; assembly: GCF_000143455.1. Classification (NCBI taxonomy): domain Eukaryota; kingdom Viridiplantae; phylum Chlorophyta; class Chlorophyceae; order Chlamydomonadales; family Volvocaceae; genus Volvox; species Volvox carteri. The sequence continues at coordinate 263,110 of NW_003307650.1, read as the reverse complement.
AGTGCCCATAGTCGATGCACGGTGGTGGCCTAGTATAACGCCAACTTGCGAGTTGAACAGGAATGAAGTAAAACCTGAGCGATCCACTGAGAAGTTGACTAGGGTGACTAGATGCGGGTGCCCCGAAATACCGGGGAAGGCAGGGTTTCGCCGGGTAGCGGCCGCAGGGTGAAGATATGGGCCCCCTGGCCCACACATCAGCAGTTACGAAAAGAGAAAAATACTGCGAAACTACATGTGGGAACGTTACAAACGGTTCTATGCAATTACTAAAATCCGTTTTTGTTCATCATGCAGCCTTCATTCTTACGATCTACTTTCGAGCATTTTAATGATCTGAGCCGCGGTACTCGCGGTACTTGTTTATGGTGTCTTTCTCATACATGTCAAAATTTCCAAATTCCGCATGAACGCGTATATATTTATATAAACCCTAAGTCAATTCCGCCGTACGAACTGAAAGTCGAATGCGGCTTGGGTCCTGCCATCTAAACCCCTCCTTATCCAGTCACCCGACATCTCGACCACAGCCTCCCTCTCGTACACAGCTCTAAGGCCATCGACGGCCACCACGCAAAAGGGGAGGACTTACCGTCGTACGGAAAGGCTTGTAACCGTCTAGTGGGTTTGGGTTGGGATGGGTTGTACTGTCCAGAAAAAACACGACAAGTTTCCCACGGTCCACTTCTCTCGACATCCATCCAACACGCGACACACTGTCACACTACGGGAGACTCCCCTCGCACCTTTTTCATTCGGGCCACGTAGCTATCGAATCTTTCGTCATCCTCCACAAACGGCGCAAAATCGTCCTGATGATCCAACATGTACGACACAACGCGCTGCCGTAGCTGTACATGTTGTCGCTCGTCACCCTGCAGACAGCCACAGCCGAACGCATACACATTGTCGTACATACACGGTACCACTGCCCTTTCAGGCAATGCTAATCTTCATGATTCAATCACTGTACATAGGTTGTACGTTCGTACGTGTTCGCAGGACCCAAGAGAGCATGGGGAGTGCTACCGAGGGCTAAGGGGAGACAGGGCCACAGGCAATCTGGTATGTAGTAACAAAAACAACAGCAATCAAATTCCGTGGATGCCATGCTATTAGGTACGGTAGAACAAATTCGGTGTGGATTTGTACCTAATAGCATACGGTAGAACAAATCCACACCGACCTATCCACCCTCAAGTTCCTTATTCACGTGGTTCCAGCTTCTTACACGACTATATTGACCCGACGGCCCTCGAGCCCAGCCGAATCTCAACCGACCCAGATCAGATCACGTCACACTGACCCAAATCAGATCACGTCACACTGACCCAGATCAGATCACGTCACACTGACCCAGATCAGATCACGTCACACTGACCCAAATCAGATCACGTCACACTGACCCAGAAGTAATCACACTGGTAAAATGAACGCTTGGGAATCTTCAAGTTTCAGCGGCCGCGGCAAAACGACGGCATCACAACTGAACGGCGGCGACGTATCTGTGTGTGGTTACATGGTTGGGGGTGCTTGACCCCATACCTATCCAACTACCCATACGAGCCAAGGCCCCAAGGACAAGACCTGAATGCCTAAAAGCCACAAAAATATAAACACCAGCAACATATAAAAACATGCTCCGTCTCATCTACAATGATCAGCAGGTACGGCAGCTCACGCATTGCCAGCGAGCGACTGTTCGCCACCACGGCACGTGTGCACCGTCCGCGGTGTCACCCACCCCGAGGTCATGTTTAAGGTCACAATATTCCACTTTTCACATCCACTTTTCACAAAACCCGCAGTGTTCACCATTTTCCACACAAACACCACATATGTCATTAACTGGGGATCGCAGGATCCAGTTCAAGCATGTGCCGCAACTCTCGTCTTTACCTGAAGGACCCCTGTCTCCCCCTTTTTGACCTCGCTGCTCTGCTGAGAACACACATCGCTGAACTCCCCCCCCGCCCACCAGTTTCATAAAACGTGCTCGTCATGTGCGCTGCGCGACTCACCTGCAGCTGGTCCCCTAGCGCACGAAAGAAGCAGTTGCCTGCGCTTCACCCGTGGAGTGCGTGGTAAGATAGCCGAGTATGTATGGGGAGGGGTACGATGGGGCATGAGGAGGGGAGAATTGCTGGGCGCCTCCAATCTGCGGATGTTAGACTAATTTGAAAAGTTTATGAATAGGGGACGTGAGGAGGGGCTGCACGCTCGCGGCAAGGTACTTCGCTGCGGCAAAGTGGAACCTGGGTTTCTTTTATTGAGATGCAGCTGCCTACTTGGTGCGTGAACATCTGTGGGAGGTAGATTTGTGGTGAGGCGGGAGGTGACCTGACGACACGCGTCAGCATGTCACCAAAAATAGATTTTACCTCTCGTGCTGCGCTCCGTGCCGCGCTCTGGGCACATAACCCACCCATAGCCGAATTTCACGCACCCTATGGTGCAGCTGGGAGAGCCTGAAACCGACCGCGGATGAGGGTTGCGGGGCGCTCGCTCGGATAGCACGCTGTTAGCCATCACGTTCTTCTTTACTTGCACTTCCTTTATTCCCATTGCGTCCGTAACCTATGCCTCACCATCGCCTGTGATTTCTTTTATCCGAAGCCCCAACGCCGCCAGCTCGGTGCCCAGGTCGTCACCATTGGTGCCGGCTCCATCCCATTTACCCTTGCCCTTGAAGCGCTCCTGCGCACACTCAAAAAGCGTGACACTATAATCTATAGCAGATGCATTTTGCAATTGCAAGTCTGGCCGCTTGGACGATGGTGCACAGCGCCACCCTCGAATGATGCGCACCTTGCCTGCTTTCTTGTCCTTGACCGCGTCTGCGGTGGCAGAATCTTTTCTTTTGGCTATTGCATCGGCTTTCTTGCTTGCGGTCTTTTCCTTCTTGGCCATGGTAAAGGCCCTCCCGTTTGCGCATTCCGTCTAAAACTACTTTAAGCGAGCAATTGAAGCTCAAGATTTATAAAATGGTTATTGCTCAAATGTCCGCAGCAACATCGTGGTGCCAGACAAAGCGCATCAGCTGGGCTCAGCTAACTCGAACCCCAGGAACAGAGCGTAACTTTTATGATTACGGTGACCAGGAGTCTATTTACGTGATTTGATTTGAAGAATGTTTACGGCTGCTGCCAAGGGGTGCTCTGGTTTAACTGTCCATTCTAGCGCAGCCGGAACTTGGCCCTGACAAATCCTGACGCATCCTCCGGTGCTACTAAGACCTTCAAGCCAGTCGGAATTCTGCCCTCTGCTAACAGCCTGTAACCCTATGTATAAGCCCGGCCTTGGCGTCATTGGTCCGACAACCGTTTCACCAGCGACCCAGGGGTCTGTAGGCTATCCCACAGAAAGCTGCTGCATTTACCTTTAAGTTGTCAACACCATTTGAGCTTGTAGGTCACTAGTCCAGGAAACACGTCACGTCATGGTGTTGTCGTCTCGGCCTGGAAAGTCGTCTCGGCCTGCATTAAAACGGTTTGGACGGCTTATTCAACCCTAAGAACAACGTCGCGGTCAGTCCATGTCACGCGAATTTGCATTGCGTTGCAATTATGATAAACGCCATGTCAAATCGTGCCTCATGCGACTAATTGTAAGGCCTCAAGAGTGCACGACAGTGGCGGGAAATTAACGACATCTTTGCTATATAAAGCAAAGAACGGGTCTTCCTAACCAATCCATCCTGAAATTAGAGGTGTTGGAGAGTCGCACTTTGTGAGCGCAGGCTCTCCGTAGGGCTCCGCGATTTCCCCCGCGATCCTATTGTATTCACTAATATCAGCTGGAACCCCACCCAGCGTCTCTTACCTTTATTATCCTACTTCTCAAACTTCTCTACCTGCCACTTTGCGTTCATAGTTTCTCTTCATTACGTTTAGTTTTCAGAGCTTATTGGCAATTACAGGAGCGCAAAGTAGCTCAAGCATCCGGCTAGAGCTTTTCCACAGCGCGTCATTACAAACGCTGCTTTAGCTGACTTGAGGAAAAACTTAAGAAAAAGATAAAAAAAGATAATGGCCCGCTTCTCTACACCAGCTATGCCACGAGACTCTTCTGCCGCCGAAGCGCCGATCGTCTCATGCAGGCAACAGGGCATCCGCGACCCCGTTTCCAGTCGCCGCCGCCCGACACCGATCACGCCCTTCTTGGCAGCCTTCCTGGGTTTGATTACATGTTCGTCATTGCCGTACCGATGCTTGGCTGACTGGGATGGCACATGGCACAAGGCCCGCGCTACTCGTTATGGAGGTACTGATGATGGCTGGAACATAAACGAAGGAAGCTGCGGTTATGGTGAGTTTTTCGTACTGTAAATAAATAAATATAGAAAGGAGCGCTTGGCAGGCAACGAAAAAATAATGCTGCAACATCGTCGGTTGCAAAAACCTGTGGCGTCGTAGCGAGTTTGCAATGCAAGCCTCCTGCTGCTTATGCAGTATCATTTCAGATCAATTCGTAATGTTATTTGCTTCAATTGGAATTGTAACCATCATACACAACCATCCTATTTGTTTCGCGCTACCGGCGCACTTCCCACCCTGCGTTCACATCGAATCTTGTCAAGCTTGTTAATCCGCAGTGGCGACTCCCCTTTTGCGCTCCTGCAGGCTACCTGGACCACGATCGCGCCACAGGCTGGGACATCGCCGCCATGAGCGACGCCAACTGGGACTTCGCAGGCAGCTGCGGGTGCGTTAGTAAAAATAACATGGAATTACGGATTAGCGAAGCAAGGCAGAAGGCACGCGAAGCGCGGGGCCGCAGGTTTAAACACGATTTAACAGCCTTTAAAGGCGTATTAACAGACGTTTAAACAAAACTAACGTTTTAACAGTAAGGTGAATAAATTAGCGTCGCTGCAATTTTATTTTTAGCCCCTTCCGTCGTCTTATCCGTCGTCCTGGGACCCCGTATGATGTCCGCAGTCGGTGCTTCGAGGTGCGGTGCGATCCAACATGGCTCAGCGACAACTACGGACAGAGCTTTGACCGTACGGGAGTTTGCCGTGATCCGGAGGCCAGTGTGGTCGTGCAGGTGCGTCGTAGCAACTCGAAAAACAGACGACAGACGTGCCGCAGCCGGATATTTTTTAGCAGCAAACTAATCGCTTCTTGGATCTTCATCTGTTCATCTCAAGTCGAACATCATCCATCTTAACAGCATCTTAACAACAACAACTCGTCTGCGATAACATGCTGCTGCAGATCACTGATTCATGCCCCTGCAATTACCCCAACAACGCCTGGTCGAACCGGCGATGGTGCTGCGGGGACATGTACCACTTCGACATGAGCACGTGGGCCTTTGAGAAGGTACGGTACGGTACGGCAAAAACATAACGAGTGTTGTTATTGAACAGGCTTGCTGTACGTTTAATGATAAGTATAGCTTCTGAATGGAACACGAAATTGGCAAGTATTTCATTTGGCGGCTATGCACCCTTTTGTCTGCGCTACGCCACGCCGCGCGCCGCGTCATGCCGTACAGTTGGCCGAGAACCGATGGGGCGTCATCGGCATTATCGTACGCCCCGTCTCTTGTGACTACCAGCCAGAGCGTCGCGCCCCCGTACCTCCGGAGGGAGAGTCCCCGCCCAACACGCGAATCAGCCGGCCTTGGGGCTGGTTTGACCGCCGTCCCTGGCCTTGAAGAACAACGCGACTCGAAGGACCGTCGTTTGCAGCCATTTGCACGAAGAGGTTGGCCATGAGTGTGTTGTATGTGACGGGTGGTGAGGACGAGCGTACTGTTGCCGCGTGTTGCTGCTGTCCTTTCCTTTTTTTCTTTTTTCCTCTTTTGTGTCCCAACAAAAGAGGCTTTGGCAATTATATCCACCATTTGAGGTGTCTTGGCAAAAGCGTGACTGCAATGTCAGCTGCCTGGAGGACCTGGAGGACTTCCATGTACACTATATCCTATAGAATAGGCGCAGAGGTGTGCCCAGACACGGTAGCATCGTCAAGGAGGTAGTGTGCGTGGAATAGAGCAATAATGGCGTGTAGCAGTTATATGCCTTCTGTTGCGATACGACACGAATAACGCGTGCTGGTCGTACGCTGTGTTGTACGACAACTGGCAGCGTACAATGTATGCCGTAGGACGTGTGGTGTGACGTTCGGCAGCTGACATCTACCACCAACGAGTTGTTGCTCGCTCCAGCCGTGGACAAGGATGGGCTTCACAACTGGGTACATCTCTGTGGGAAGGGAAACATGTTGTCTTAATAATTGCATAAGCAGGATGGGCAAAAGTCGTGTGGCAATGTCTCTGGCAAGAACAAATAATTAAAGCAGGATGGATATGATCCTGGTCCGTTGTTTTGGGCCAACAAATATAATTGTATGGCAGGGCAAGCTTTTTTGTTAAGAGCCTGATCCCGTTAATAGGACGTTTTACATTTTCATGAGTGTGTGCCGTGAGAATGCCGTGCAACTTGATGATGACGTTGCATTGGATCAGCATGGCTGGATCACCGGATCGTGGCTGGATGAAAATCCTTGGTACCCGGTCATTTACAATCAGGATGTTGTAAACCCCACTTTTTTTGGAGAGAAAAGGTTTCGTCCATATCGCTTATATATTACATATGGTTGATGCGTTTCCAGAACACTCCGCGCGCGATAACCGTCCGCACGTTTCGTCGGCATGAGTATGAGGTGCATTACAAACTACCTAATTTGTATGAAAATTCATCTCTACAAACCTCTGCACAGGGACCAGGCGCACATTTTGCAAGATGGCGAAATTCAGTGTGTGAATCTGTAAGTATACCACAGACATAAGTGTATGGTCCATGCGACGTACTTGCGGCTGTAGTTTTACTGAGTCCCGTACACTTAAGGCCCTCACCTGCTGTGCTTTGAGTGTTAGTACAAATCACTAAACAATACATACAGTACACAGCGAAATTCCCGCCCATCTCATGGAAGAAAGTATGTATAACATGAGCTTTGTACACTGCAGCTGCGAACGGGACGACAATCGCATCGACGACAATCCCATTATCATCATAATATATATCATTGCCGCCATTGATGAACTCCCAGGTGGTGAGTGTAGAAAATACTGCAATGGCTCTTGATTACTGATGCACCTGACCGGATTTCTCTATCCAACAACCTATGCCGTACACACAAGCAGGCCAGAATAAAGCAGCAAAAACGTACACATCCATATAGCGCTGTGTAGGCAAAATAACATTCCCAGCTGCTGCCATCCATAGCATCATCCATACCACTGAATATGTGTCGTATAAGGAATGAATATACAGCAATACCATCATATCATGTGCACAAAAATAAAGACAAAAGCTATCGTCGTACAAAATACAGTTGCAACGCAGGTCTCTTAAAGGGACGCATACGGCATCCCGTACGGCAAACTAAGCAAATGATCGTATACACACGTATATCTAGCTGACGCGCTGACATCCGAGGTTCGATAAGAGCGCACGCCCCACAGTGATGTGATGTTCTTTTGCTGCATGTGGCTGATGTGCTCGTGCATGTGTATTTTTTTGTGTGTACGCGAAGTGTGTGGGCACGCCAACGGGTGTGTGCACCAGAACGACTGCTGCAGAACCGAGTGCTTCCTCTACATGTACGACACACTGCGGCCATGTACGGCAAGGCGAGGCAGATGTCGAGAACGGTGATGCATGAACGCCCCGTGTGACACCCCCGTGTGACGTGGGTATGACGATAAATGACATGAACAATCATAACATGTCCCTTGGTACGCGCACATACATACATCAACGCACATGCACAGATAACCCCACGAGACGATGCTCCCTTCGAGTCTTATGCGCGAGTATACATGCATGCACATGTCTGTGGACGGGAAGGTAATCCTCCCCTTCTCCCACTTTTCTTGTTGCCGCTCGCCCCACTGCACAGTTTCGTTGATAAATGTACGTCTGTATATACGTCGCACGGTTCCCCTCTTTTGCCCCTTCTTCTGCCTCTGCTGTCCCTGGCACTGGCCACTGCCGGGGGACACACATACACACATACATAAATACATACATATGCGGTAGAGCCGGCAAGGTTGGCAAAGCCTGCGGAAAAACGGACCTCATGATCTGCTGCTGCTGCTGCGGCAGCGAAAATGAAGAAATCTTTAAAATTCGCAATCCTGCTGCTCCGGAGCACATAATTGCTTCAGATTCCCGCACTTCAGCTCTTGCTCGGAATCCCCTCCCATCCCTCCATCCTCCATCCATCCATCCAGTAGATGGCCTCTACCCCTCCATCCAGCCGCAAATCCCGAAGGCGGAAAGACTGCGAGGAAAGACTGTTGAGGTGGAGTCCTCCCGTTGCCGCACTTCCTCGTCCTCTCTGCCACACATACCACACAGACATACTCACATATACTCACATATACACACAGGCTCACATACTCCTTTCACCCTGCACTCCCGCACGCGCCATGCCCATCCCTGCACAACCTCTATCACTACTTCATCTACCGCGAGGGGATTTCTTGCGACCCCCTCAGGTTGAGACGTTGCTGGTGCCCTCCACCGCCACAGCCCCCTCCTGGGGCCCCCTGCCCAGCAGCCTCCGAGTCTCCTGGCCGCAGATCCCCACCACGGAGAAGAGCTGCTCCAGAACCCCCTCCAAGTCGATTCGAGTCTCCAAACTGACAGGCAGTAGCGGCAGTAATGTAACAGCAGTAGCGGCAGTAATGTAGCGGCAGTAGCGGCAGTAGCGGCAGTAATGTAACAGCAGTAGCGGCAGTAATGTAACAGCAGTAGCGGCAGTAATGTAACAGCAGTAGCGGCAGTAATGTAACAGCAGTAGCGGCAGTAATGTAACAGCAGTAGCGGCAGTAATGTAACAGCAGTAGCGGCAGTAATGTAACAGCAGTAGCGGCAGTAGTGTAACAGCAGTAGCAGCAGTAATGTAACAGCAGTAGCGGCAATAGCGGCAGTAATGTAACAGCAGTAGCGGCAATAGCGGCAGTAATGTAACAGCAGTAGCGGCAGTAGCCGCAGCAGTAGTCAGGTGTGGTGTGGTTGAGTTGGGGTCATGGATTTGGAAACGGTAAACTTTCTAGCGGAGTGGAGCCAAGCCAAGCGAGGCTGTAAGATTATGTGTACAAGGAAGGGTACGCGGCTTGACCGTACGGCAATACGGCACTAGAACAGGGAGCGACTCGCCGCTACAGCCATTCTAGTTGACAATGTCGGGCTTTCTCGTGGCTACAATAGGCGTTAGCACAACGTACGACATGAAGTACGACAGCACTTAACGCCCAACGCTTTGCGCCTTACGTCAAGGTTCCCCCCTTCACATTTCCGGTGTCAAAGCCCCCTATGGTTTCCTAAAAGCAAGCTGACAAACACTCGAAGACCCCCAGAAAAATTTGATACATTCCTTGAAGAATTTCCCCCTAAAATTCTGAAACCCATGCCCCCCCCCCCCACCTCTTGCCGTCCAAGCCCCGAAGCCAGCGGACAAAGTCCAACAATTCATTCAGAAAGCTCCAGGGATCGAACTCAGGATCTGCCACTGCCGTACCACCGCCGCTGCGCCCTTTCGCTGCCGCAGCCGCGGTGGCAGCCGTGCGGAGCGTTTGACCCGTCGTACTGGATCGCCTCGTGGCACGCTGGCCGTTAGCACTGCGACCGTTGTTACTGCGGTTATTACCGTTAGTAATGCCACGGTTGTTACCGTTGCCGGATCCTGACGCCGCACTGCTGTTGCTGTTGTCGTCTTCTTCGGGTCTCATTTCCAGACGGTTCCCCGGCAGACTGACAAGACATCCAC
>NW_003307650.1:235484-247839 GCF_000143455.1 Volvox carteri f. nagariensis | reverse complement strand
GTGGTGGGGAGGGGATAGACGCACCACAAACGAGTGAAGCTGCTGCCAGGGCAAGAGTGTACCAGACGTGGATGGGTGGGGAGGGGAGGGGGAAGCGGTGGGGACGGGGGAGGGGAGGGAGTAGTCGTTATCAGATGCTTGGTGTTACATTTCCCCCCAACCCACCCCACGCCAGCCCCCAACCCACCTGGCTAAGTAGCGCCATCACACGCGACCTATCGCCAGGCCCAACACCAAAGCCCCCCACCGGGCACCCACCCAGTACCATCCGTGTAACTGTCTACGTCACCACTCGTCAGTGGTTTTCGTATTATTTCCCCCCCCCCCAGGTACACATACACACATACCTGGCTAAGTAGTGCCCGGTGTGCCTCCGCCATTGCAGCCATGGTCTTCTTCACCCGACTGGAGGACAGCGTCTGACCCCCCGTCAGTGCGGCAGTTAGAGAAGAAGAGGAAGAGGGGGATGACGGCGACGGCAGCATACGGGCCGCCACCGCCGCCGCCACCGCCGCCACGGCGGAGCTGCCCTCCGTTCCGCCTCTGCCTCCGCCGCTGCTGCTGTTTCCCGTCGCCTCCGCTGCCGTACCCTTTCCGCCCCCCGATATCCCCGCACCCCTAGGATTGGCCCCAGGGCAGCCTGCAGCGCCGCCTGCTCCTCCTCCTGCTGCTGCTGCTTCACCGGTGGCGGCGGCGGCCGTGGCGGAGTCCGTGGCCGTGGCCGCTGCAGGTGAGGCCCCCCTGTTGTTGTTGTTGCTGCTGCTGTCCGGAAGGTCAACCCCTTCACCTCCGCCTCCATTCCCCCAACCATCTCCACCTCCCCCACCCACTCCTCCCTTGAGCTGGTTTTCGCTATCTGATACTGCTTGTTGAAGGGCAGCCAGGGGCCCCTGCATCCTGGCTAGTCGCTCCATGGTGTCGCACTGCATGCAGGGAGAGAGAAAAGTACCAGGTAACAGATTGTAAACCTCTTTCCCCGCCCCATTTCCCCGCCCCACAAACACATCCCGACACATGCATACAAGGGTTTGGCACTACTGGTAAGGCGCGACCATTGCCCCCGGGAGATCCCGGGATCGATACCCGTTAGGGTCAAAAGTCCTTCCGATGGTGGAAGGTATTGCGCCCCTAGTTGATGGACGATGGTGACCTGGGATAAAGTTAACCCGCGAGCCGACCAGGAATGGAGTTGGGCCGCTGTCGACCCGGCAGATTCCCGGCAGATAGACAGACAAACAGATACACAGACACTCACTCTGTTCAGTGCCTCTGCCGTCCGCGCCTCCGCGTCCTCCATCCTCTTCCTCATGACTCGGAGCAACTCCGCCTGCCGACCCAGCTCACACTCCTGGGCGCGAACCTCCGCCTGTAGCTCCGAAACCCGGGTGGCCCTGGGAATTGAATACACCCGCGGCCAGGTGTGAGGGCGGGGACGGTAAGGGTGGCAGGAAAGGGGGAGAGGGAGGGGAGATGAAGGGGAGAAGAGGATTGATGTTAAGAAACAGAAAAATCGGTTCATTTGACTTTTCCGGACACAACCTCCTTTCCCTGTTTCCATCTCTCCCAATCTCTCTCTCTCTCTCTTCCCCTCTTTCCCCCCCCTCTCCCTCCCCCTCTTTCCCCCTCTATTTCTCTTCTCCTCTGGCTTCTCTGGCCGATTGCTGGCGCCGTCCTCTCTCCATTCACAACCACCAACACATCTGAAACAAAACCCTAAAACCTATCAGGAAAGTAAACCCCCTACAACCCCTTATCTCCGCAACCCCTTATCTCCACAACCCACCGGGTCCCCCGCATGATCTGGTCCAGTTGCGACTTCAGAGACTCCGCCTGGGCCTGGTGAGCCGCCAGCTGCTCCTTCAGCTTGCCCACCAGGCTGGTGGTGGTGGGGGTGCGGTACATCTTGGTCATGCGGCTTTGGCGGCCAGCACCAGGCGAGGACCGGCGATAGCAGGTGGTGCACACAAGAGTAAGCAAGGACCGGTAATGTTAGGTAATGCGCCATTTGGGGCTAGCTAATAGAGCCTATAGGTTTTTACAGCGTCGAGAGTGGGTAGGTGGTGCTGGATTTGCTGGAAAAGGGACAGGTGAGAGAAAAAGGACAGTGCGATTAACATATATACATGCATGCATGCATACATACATGCCGGTGGTGGGTGCTGAACCTGAGCGATCCACTGAGAAGTTGACTAGGGTGACTGGACGAGGGTGCCCCGAAATACCCGCGGGGAAGGCAGGGTTTCGCCGGGTAGCGGCCACGGGTGAAGATATAACCCCCCTGTCTCACACATACATACATACGTACATACATACATACACGGGCATACCTGTTCGGACTAAGGGTACGTTCCCGGGTGTTGAGCACCTCCTCGGCCTTAATCAGACTTGTACGGCAACGACTGAGCTCCTCTTCCAGCCGCTGTCGCTCCGTCCTGAGTAAACGCTGTGGGCGCATTCGGGGTTCCCCAAGGGGGGGCCGCGTGTGTGTGGGTGGGGGGAGGGGGGAGAGGGGGGAGAGTGAGGGGGTGAAGAAAGGGAGGAGAGGATATGTGTCTGTGTGTGAGGGGGAGCGAGAGGGAGAGGAAGAGAGGGGAGGGGACGAAGGGAAATGTGTGTGTATGTGTGTGTGTGAGCGCGCGATCCCAACAACCCCTCCGACCCGTTCACTCGTTCTATCTCACTCACGTTTTGCTCCTGACTCGCCACCAGATCTGCGCGGAGCTTCCAGACCTCCTCCGACAACCCCTCCACGTCCTTACGGTTACCGCCGATGCTGCTGGGCGACACGCCGCCAGCGCCGCCGCCGCCGTCACGACCGCAGCACCTGCATTGCGGTGGTCTAGCCACGGCCGCCGCGTCCACGGCGGTATTTTGACGCTCTGCCAGCGCAGCGGCGGCGGCGTTGAGGCTAGGGGAGCCGCCAAAAACGCGGATGCCGCCGCCGCTGCCGCCGGAGGCGGCTGCGACGGCGGTAGAGCCGCCGCCGTCGGCGGCGGCGGCGGCGGCAGCCGCCGCTGCCGCTGCAGCGGCGGATCCTGCGGACATTGGCCTGGGTGCGGGCCTTGCCAACGGTGTCCCGGCGTCCTTGGCCCACACCACGTGTTGCGATACGGATCGCTGAGGCCGGGTGGTGGGACTTGGCGCGGATGAGACCCTTGGTGTGGTGACGGAGCCGCCTACCTCATCCGCAGCCCTGTTGTACAACCGTATGACACAATAAGCGCATTTTTTGCTGCGACAGCGGGCTACCAAAGAGTAGTTATAGTGCAACATTTCAATCATAGACAGCATACATTACAGGGTGTGGCTCATAACAACGTTTCCTGCATATCAAGTCGTACAGTCCTGAAGGACGGAAGCCAAGCGAGGCAGGTTGAGGGGCGGGTGGAGCAGAGTTCGCGCGTGACTGCCCGTGTGGAGTTTGAGGGCCATGGGCCGTGGCGAAACACACACACACACACACAATTTCGCTTCATCTAAAAGAGCCCATGACTGCTGGCGCTAGAGATCAGAGCCATTCTGCCTCCAAATTTACCCGCCAACAGTCCCCAAACCCCCCTCCCTCCCTCCCTCCACCCCTCCCTCCCTCCCTCACCATTCATCCGGGGCACCGGGAACCCCCACCGAAGTCGGCCGCCGATACAATACCCTGGGCTGCTGCTGTTGCTGCTGTTGTGGTTGTTGCTTCATGGATTGCGCCGCAGCCATCCTGATCTTGCTTCGTTGTACGGCCGCTGCGGTGAGGTTGTGGCAGTTGACAGGCGCCGCGTGCGGCGTGGTATGCTGCAGTGGGAATCGGTCCTCATGCGCAGCGGAAAGCTACCAATTGAGAGCGGAAATTGGATTTCGTGCCAGCGCTGGACCTGATCTGTAAATCGGATATTGTCACCAGGAGGCGTCACCAGGAGGGTTGGTTTTGATTCGGAAGGTTGGGGATCAGTGGAGGGAAGAGCTCCTAGGGATTGGGGGATGCATGGGGTGTCGGCGCATGATGCGCGGCAAGGGCCACACCGGGTGCTTCGATGAATGCAAGCCTCAACCTTATGGCAGGGATGTTAGGCGGACATGTGTAGGGGACGCCGGCACAGGAGAAAGCAGGGAAGCGTGTTTTCCCAGCGACGGGCAGCATGGTGAGCCGCAGAGGACTGAGGGGGAGATGTTTGGGATAGGCTGTCCACAAAAACATCGGCAATCCCTATCATATATGGATTTCTGTAAACCGGTCAGTACACATCCTTACCTGTAATCGTTCCTCAAAGCCGCGGCTCGCGACTACAAGCTCAGTCTTCACTGTAGCGGTAAAACGATATACGGCTAACCGTTATATCTATAATGTGACAAGTTTCGGCATGTGGTTTACGTCCGGGCCAGTTACTTGACAATCATGGTGAACGGCTAAACGACTGTGAATAGGGATCAAACTTGTAATGGATATCCAATGGTTAACTACATGAAAACGGATTGGTAACACGGTTATGAGGACTGACCGGGAACTAGGTGCACGAAGAACAAGCCCGGGAAGACAAGGCCGATTCCGGAAGACCTGTGTGGCAAGGTAGGAATATTCACCTATGCACAAAATAAGCAATTCCTGATAAAACTTGCCTGTGCGCACTTGTAACTGCTAAACTTGGCGAAAGTACATTTTCCCGCACGACTGCTGACTCATTTGCGCAGGCAGCCGCAAGACTTATCGTGGCTGTTTTTAACTTTGTTCGGATCCATTTGGTCATACTTGTCAGAAATGCGGGTGGCCACCGAGTGTCAACTTGACAATTGCGGACTACCGTCGTTATGCAGCGTCTTCTTGAATCCCCGAACTTGATAGCTTGAAAGGTTCCCTCTTAAAAATCATGTAGGTGTTCCTAGTTTTGTGGAAGCTTTGCGCTTCTTGTTCCGCGGTAATATGCACCATACCGTGACGCGGAACCAAGGGCACCGTGATATTGACACATGCTGCAAGGCAATTGCGCGAGCACAAGCCTGGGTTAAACACGCACGAGGTCCTGGGTCTACCGAACAAGAATCACCTTCAGCCTGGGGGCCACCAGGGCCGTGAAAACCTTCAGGAACACCCTGATGGCGATCTGCGCTTCTATGCGGGTTCCGCAGCATATGGGCTCCCATCCACCATGATTGCGCCTAAATAACTGAACACCCCGACCTCCCCGCGTGCCAAAAACGAGAACTCGATGACAGCAACCGGGAATCGTGCACACTGCCCGGCCAGCCCGCGCAAACATCATAAAAACACCAGTAGTAGTCGCACACGGCCTGTGTATGTAAGGTGTAGCCATCCTAAGGTTTACTCAAAAGAAGTCCTCCTAGTACTCGGTTCGGGGCTTGTTGCATGCAACGTGATTGCCGTCAATGCTTCCCACACAGCCAGTCATCCCGGGAGCAGCGAACTCCTCTGAGACGGACTTAAATCGTGCAGGCGTTAGGAACTTCACTAACCCACCCAGGTGTTTCACGACCACCTCGGGAAACCGCCGAACGGCACGGCATGAGGTTGTGGGAGCGACACCAAAAACAGGCTCTCCATACTGCGGAAATCTACCCGTTTTGCAAGTTTTTAGAGGCCTATCGCCAGCTTCCGTGAAGGCTCAACAGGCTTGCGGAGCCTTGGCGCGAACCCCGACCCAACTGCATCAGCAACAGTTTGAAAGACGAGCGTGTGGCGCGAAAGTGCTGCACATACAGCTCATCGGGCCATATCTGCACATGAATTCCGCCCAACACTATAAGGGCCGTAGCTGGACGTAATGGGGTGTGTGGCAAGGCGAAGCCGGTGTAGGTTGCCATGGACGGCACAGGCGGCGAACTGCATTGCCATCAACTTTTTCGTCCCCTATGTATCAGCAGTAACTCCAGTGACGATAGTGGCGATGGCTTAGTGAATCAGGCAGGCCGTAGCAACGCAATCGGCAAAGGCCGCCAATAACTGCTTACTGCGGTCTTTGCCCTTTATGTTGATTCTCAGTAGTTTTAAATATCCAGCAGTATATTATAAACTACTCGTTTTTGTAAATCATGCAAGGACACTGAAGTCGTTGTACTTAATCCGTTCCTTTATTCCAGACCTATGGAACACTCCCGTGGATCAGGGCCGGATTGGTGCGGATTAAAGATAGTTAATTCGTGACGTTAATGCCAAGTTGAAACAACCCCCTAGACCCGTGGACCTGCCGAGTTCACCATGATAACCTAACACTGGATGCTTGATGAAACCTTTATAATTATTAAAGAAAACATATGATGACGCAAATTCTTGTTTTTACGAATGTAACGCTAACCTGCAAGCGAACTCAGCGATTGCGGTTAGCAGTTACGGGGTAGTCGTGCCCTTCAGCGGTGGCTGGGATCAAGAAACAACGGGAAACCCTCACTTAAATGCTCCCTCCGACTATTGAAAAAAGGAATATGCTCACAGGGCTCACAGTGTACGCAACCGCACTGGTGGCACTATTGTAACCGCTCTGTAGTATACTGGTATCGAGACTTTATTAGCCGTTGTGCGTTAAAGCTGCCCCAAACCTTGCATTCGCGCTTCCTCGACAACATATACGTATCCCTTCGCCATTTTTCGCATAATTGACCGAATGGAGGCTCAGGATTTTGTTCAGGAAGGCATTTTATACCAGTTTGCCTCAATAAAATTTTTGATCACCTATAGGCGACACCCCCGTGTATTAGGTAGGGACCGATACTGACGCAGCTAGCATAAGGAGAGGTGCGTTGCACATACATGCATGGACTGCTGCGGTGTGTGCGGGCAGGGCTGTATGTATGTATGTATGATGTGTGGGACAGGGGGGTTATATCTTCACCCCTGGCCGCTACCCGGCGAAACCCTGCCTTCCCCCCGGGTATTTCGCGGCACCCTCATCCAGTCACCCTAGCTAACTTCTCAGTGGATCGCTCAGGTTCCGCACCCACCACCAGCATCTGCCAGGAATCTGCCGGGTCGACAGCGGCCCAACTCCATTCCTGGTCGGCTCGCAGGTTAACTTTATCACAGGTCACCACCGTCCATCAACTAGGGGCGCAATACCTTCCACCATCGGTAGGATTTTCGACCCTGACAGGTCTCAATCCCGGGATCTCCCGGGGGCAATGGTCGCGCGTTACCAGTAGTGCCTAACCCTAGTAGTATATATGTGCATGCTCGTTGGGATCCTTATTTTATCAATGATGAGCGTACATAACAGCACCGTACGTAACGCACGTCTTTGTGGGGCACACACGCGAGCGCTTGCGTTTTGGGCTGCCTCTGTATGTATGTATGTCGTTACAGGGTGGTTAAGCTTCACCAGCGGCCACCTTGTATGTATGTATGTCATAGATGCGTCATCAATACAGCTAGCTAGATGGAGTGGTCGCATGGAAAGAGGACACGCTGTTTGCGCGCGTGGTTAGCACCGGGTTAACAGCGAGTTACCGTACGGCGTGCATGTACGCCGAACATCAAGACATATACCCACATACATGCGGATGGATAATATAGTTAACCGAGCATCACACGCAGCATCAATCCATCCGACCGATATATTATTCCAGGCATCCTACGTGCCCTAGAGTCTCCTGCAGTAGCTGGCCGCTGAAAAGGCCTATGGCGATGCTAGCGGAGCGCCTTAGCGCATTTTTGTAGACGATCTGTAAGCTGTACTTGTTATAAACAAGCGACGACAGACCCCATCGCATAAACCCTAACCCTAAAAAAACAGGTCATAATAATGGCATTGCGTTTTGCCGCAAATGATGTTCTGTCCTAAGCTAAAAAATCTGAATTCCTAAAACTTGCAAACATATACCCCAAAATATATTAACATACATACATACAAGCATACACATCTGCGACGTATGCGGTGCTCCCTTCAAGCAACTATCAGTACGTATTATCTACCGCCGCATTCACCTGACTCGAGGGAAAAACTTTCACCTACCTAAGTGGATACTGACTAGCTGCTAAAGCAAGTACGTATCATCTATACGGCATCTTGCTCGATCGATATCGCAGCGCAGGTGCACGTCTTTTTTCCACGTAGATATGTCCAACCAACAACGAGCCACGCGCTCACGAAAATTAACCTTAACAGCACACATGTCCATGTGTATGCGTGCACACATGTACATACGTACACATAGCCATGCATAATAATGTACATGACTGCTGCTGTCCAGCCTAGGATCTAGAACCTTGCGCACACACATGCAAACGCACACACACACACACATACACACACACATGCCGGCCCTAGCCAGTGTCAGGCCCGGTCAGTGTACCCTTCGCACATGCACACATATGCACACACACAAACACACACATATGCACGCACACACACAAATACACACACGCGCACACACACACACATACACACACGCGCGCTCGCTTGAAGACACGCATATGAAAGAAAAGTGGGCCTCAAGGTTCGTTACCCGTACTCGCGACATAACACACTGTCGTACTGTTTCACGGCATGCTAATAAACCACGCTTGGCAGCGATATCACGCTTGGCAGCGATATCGCGCTTGGCAGCGATATCACGGTTGGCAGCGATTGTGTGATACGCTACTGAAAAGCAAATCACGATACGGACAACAGCAGCAGCTCACGATGCTGGCAAGTTAAAGGGCAATTGTGGCCGTCTGGCTGTTTCCAGCCGAGGCAGGGAAGCGCACAAAGCCAGTGAACTTGTTCTTCCCAATCGTCGCCTCATAATAATATTTGCCGTAAAAACCGTTGTACGGCCCGAACACGCCCGTACTGGGTAGTACGACATTGGTACGATCTAACGTTGTATTCCACGTCGTACCCCACAGTGTGGCGAGAGTCCGAGCCGAGGCTTTGGCAGTCGTGTTGGGATAGTAGATTCCGCCGTTTAATATCCAATTGCCCGTGTCCCAGAAGCCCCTGGGTGATGTAATGGTTTGAAGGATTGGGCCAAAGTCAGGTATAGGTGAGTGAGTGGGTGGGTGGGTGGGTGGGTGGGTAGACATACGGAATTCGTGTGTTTTGCACACCGTTTTGGAACACACACACTGGCACAGAAGCTTTACAGAAGCTTTACATGTACCTATCAGCTTTTGATTTGATCTATTAGCAGCACGTAGAGGCAAAAAACCATGGACGAAGCAACTCACCACATCAAGATGCCCTTGATGTACGGCACGCTGAACCAGAAGCGCACGTACTCGTTGTGCAGCGCGGCATGCTCAGCCTCCGTACCGCTCCAGATGGGTGTGTCGTTGGCCCAGTAGGACCAGAAGTTGTACTCTGTGATGAGCATGGTCAGGTTGAGCGCGGCGAGCGCGTCCAGACGTGGTTTCATGTAGACAGGTGTACGGAGATTCTGAGTTGTCAAGTAAGCCTGCATTGTAAATAACACACACACACACACACATCGCAAACGTTTGTATCTTGTAATCCACATACACATGATTTGTGTGTGTGTGTGTGTGTGTGTGTGTGTGTGTGTGTGTGTGTGTGTGTGTAATTCATGTACACATACATGCCTGTATCCATACATATCACGTCTACATGCACACGGGGTAGCATTCACACACCGAAGGCCTTTTTGCTCGCATTCTCTCTCATGTATTGTTAATGGTCCATGCACATGGACGCGTACGGATGTGTACAGATGCGTACGGATGTGCACATGCGCATGCGTGCACAGACGGACTTTTGCCTGCATGGCATGTACGGCATACACGAAGCGGATGGTATGATGGATGGCCAGCGGTGATTGTGTATCGCGCTTACCAGCACGCACATACCACGCGAAAGCAAAATCCAAAACATACACATGGCAACCAGCTCTAGACTCGGTGTACGACAACAGTTGCGTGTCCGTACGCAGCAATGTAGCATGCTCGCCAGCTACTTAGCCACCCTGCCCTTACATCAGTCGTCCGCAAGCACTCACGTACGAGCGCATACACAGACGGAAACACGTGCACGTGCACACACGCACACATCCACACAAGTGTACACACCCCCTCGCGGCTTCGGTCATGAGAACACACATGCAAACCCCCCTCCCCCCTCCCCCCCTCCCACCCCCCCCCACACACCCACACGCACCTGCACACCGATGCAATGAATCGGCACCCCCTGCGACTTCATATCGCGCACGAGCTGCACAAACGCGCGCCAGTCGTCTTCAGTGATGAGGCCATAGTCGTTGAGGCACAACTGCGCTGTGGGGTCGGCGGCGGCGGCCCAGCGGAATCCGTCGTACAGAATCCCGGGCCACATTCCGGGGCAGTCCTTCACGAAATCAAGCTCGTGGATCACCTCGTTGAAGACGTCGTAATGCTGAAACTTACCCCTGGAATGAACCGAATCGATTAGGGATGAGATTTGGGTCGTTCAGGACATCGACGGGACGAAGGCTAGGAGGAGTTGGGAGTTGGGAGTTGGAAGTTGGGAGTTAGTTGGGCTAGGAATAAACGGACGACAATGACGGCCTGATAAAGGGAAGAAGCTCGGAAAACATGTCCACTACTACAAGTACAAGTAAAGTAGTAAGCATATTTGCTGGACAGAGTAGTCCACTACTTTAGCAGGATATGTTCACTACTTCTACATCAGGTATAACACACCTGAAGGCAGTGACCTCGCGAGTAATCCTGGTCTGCAGGTAAGTTCGGTAGTTGTCACAACCATCCTGAAGAGCAAATTTAAATGTATATGAGCAGCGCGCAAACAGCAGCACATTGCACACATGCACATGTAAAAATTGACTGCGGAGATGGCGCTCAGCAGCGGCCATGGGAGCCCCCGGGCACATGATGACACGTCATCAGGCGGCGCCTAATTAGGAAATAAATCACGGCGGTGCGTGCAGTACAGCAGGATCAAAGTACACATATTATGTTATGAAGCAAGTCAGCATACATAAAATTCAAGGGGATGGATGGAGCGCGGGGGGGAGAGAGAGAGAGAGAGAGAGAGAGAGAGAGAGAGAGAGAGAGAGAGAGAGAGAGAGAGAGAGAGAGAGAGAGAGAGAGAGAGAGAGATGGTGTGTATTTAAAGAGGGAGAGGGAGAGGGAGAGGGAGGTCTCGCACCTGTCGTGACCAGTGAGTTGCGAAGCCCCAGGATGAGATGTACCTGCGGTATGTACGGCAATTCAGACAGCGGCAGGGTGGGGAGGCAGCCTTGGCCAGGATGCCGGCGGTGACAACGGCCCATCATTTCACACACACATACACACATGCCTACATACATGTCTACGAAGGGAACGAAAAGACGGCGGGCGTGTGGAATCTGCAGCTTTACGGAGTAGTACTTGTACTGTACTTGTACTGCATTGTTATTAGATAGTACTTGTACTGCATTGTTTTCAGATAGTACTTTGCATGACTAGGGCAAAGTGCTCCTGCGAGCTGCGCCCACTAGCTAGCCATGCTACCAATAGCGAGCCAAGCCAGTGCACCCACCGCAACTTGCAGCAATACGCGTGCTCGCGGCCTTCATGTTTTATACTCACCACTCCAGTGTGTGGCCTCGTGCCAGGACAAAATCGTTGGACGTGGCAAAATCGATGTGGTTTTTGTTGATGTAATTGAAGCTGCTGTTATAAACTCCTCTGCTCGGTTCATACGACTGCACGCAAATACGACGTACGTCAACACGAAATACATGAAGTCATCGAGTTTTTGTGCGGAATAATAATTACTCAGGTCAAGAACTGGCTATCTAATACTAAGTCAAACATTACTTGAGACGAAACCTCGGGGTATTGTACAGCGCACAATCAAGCAAAGAAGCAATCGAACAATATAAAATGTGTGTGTGTGGGGGGGGGGTGATCGGAACGTATGCAGGGGTAGGATTTACTTAAGGGCACGTACAACTTTACGGCCACGTACATGTACGGAAGCGTTCTCACCGGCCATTTCAACGACCATTCCGGCACTAGCGCATTGAAGTGTTTCTTGGCGGTGTTGTTGTACCAGCTCTTCAGGTTATTCGGTATACCGGACCACTCCATGGCCGAGCCAAACGGGAAGTCGTGCATGGCCAGGCGAATCTTCAAGGACGTCAACTTGGCATTGCGAAGAACCTGCAACCAAACCAACCAACCAACCAACGAACCAACCAACTAATTACTTGGACGAGTGGCTTGCCCTTGTCAGACCAACTTGATATACACGCCCAAGCAGAGCAAGACACACACATATACATGTGCGTAATTGCGCACCGTCGGTAAAATATCCGATAGCCTATACTCCGATCGTGCCGAACCTGGTATATTAGTTACGTATCCGTCCATTCTATCTGTGTATACCAGGGTGAAATCTAAAGACAAAAAACGTTTACAGACGACCTTCCCCCAGATCGGATG
>NW_003307650.1:222378-235151 GCF_000143455.1 Volvox carteri f. nagariensis | reverse complement strand
CACACACGCACACACATACACACACACACACGCACACACACACACACGCACAAACTCACGCACACACATACACACACACATACACACACACGCACACACAGACACACACACAGACACACACACACACACGCACACACATACACACACATACACACACACACACACGCACACACACACATACACACACACACACGCACACACACACACACACGCACGCACACACACACATACACACACATACACACACACACACGCACACACGCACACACACACACACACACGCACGCACACACACACACACACGCACACACATACACACACACATACACACACGCATACACACACACGCACACACATACACACGCACACACACATACACACACACATACACACACACACACGCACACACACACACGCACACACACACGCACACACATACACACACATGCACCACACACGCACACACACACATACACACACACACATACACACACACACACAAACTCCGTGCATGGTAGCAGCGTTTTTCTATTCAAGGTGTGGATGTTACGTTGTACGGAGGAAGTGTACATGTCGTAACACACAAGTACTCGCATGTCCGTACCGCATTGGTGGACCTGTTCACAAATGTAAATGTGAAGTTGCCCTTGCGATATGCTTCGATTCGCGCGGCCACGTTGGTCGCATTGCAGTAGATCGCGTCCTCGGGGGCCGTGTTACGGGTGGCCTCCAACGTAAAGTCGTCGACGAAGACGCTGCCCGTGAGCAGCCCAAAGTCCAGCGTGTAATAGAATCGGGATGAGTTGTTGGGCGTGAAGCTGGGGACGCAGACCTGGCGCCAGGAGGCGTCTGCCTGCGGCCTCCCGATTTGGGAGAGCGAGCGTGATAAGCGATTTGCGTGTTGGTGATGTGAGGGAGTGCGCGCGTGGAGAAAAAAAACTTCGGCTGTCAGAGTTTTCCGCGGACACATAAAGGTCCGTGCGTCCATTATTTCGTTATTTCCATATGCGCAAGGCTTAAAAATATTGGAGTTGGGTGTGAAAGGGCTTGCACGAAAACAGCGTGTAGAGAGGTCTTGGAGGTGGGAACAGGTGGGAAAGAGACTTACAAAGGGAGTATATAGCTGCTGCCTAGCTGGCAAATATAGAGGCTGCTTGTGATTGTTTGTAGATGGCAGTGCTTTCTTAATAAGTGGTGTCTTTGTCAGGCATTGCATTCAGTGGCTGGTTGGAAACTCCAAAGAGAGAGAGTGCTGCTACTCTACTGCTGCTGGAAACCTACCGTGACGCTGCTTCCGGTCATCCATTGGTAGTTAGTCTCTGCGATAAGATTCATAGGCACTTCGGCTCCTCCGGCTATGGTGGTGCGCACCCAGAAGCACGCTGTGTAGACTTGCGTCGGCGACAAAGTGAACATCGGCGACTGGAGCTGAACGTGCCACCCTTGATTTGACGGTTTTGTTATATTAACCGCAAGACCGAATGCACCTGTATGAGCTGCTGAAATGCTTCCAAAATTAAAGGTTGCCGCCGGACATGGGCAGTTCTGATTCCGCACATATGTCGTCCAGCCAGATGGAGTGCCTGAATCCCAGCTGGTCGAGTAAACTGTCGTTTGCTGTGCATGATGCTGGACTATAAATACAGAGAAAGCTAACAGGAAGGTTAAGGCAAGGCCGGAGGGAGCTGCCATGGTCCGCAAGTAGCAAGCCACACTGTTCCTTGCAGATATCTTGCAGCGTCTTTGCTGTTATTTGCAATAGAGATGTTGCAAGGGGGCCCCGATAAACGGGGTGAATTGCCCCCTTCTGTGAATTGCCCCCTTCTGTATCTTCACGTTTAAGGAACGCAAGTCATTGCTACATAATTACCAGTAGGAATGAAAATCAATTGCGTACTTGAATGCAATTTGCAATATTTTCCTTGCAACCCGGTATAGGTACGGCATTACTAATTCCGCTTCACGTTAGCTTCACGTTAGCGTACTTGAAAGCAATGTGCAATATTCCTTTGAACCCGGTATAGGTACGGCACTACTATTTCCGCTTCACGTTAGGTTCATGAGCTGGCCTGAACTCCATGCCGCGATTGTCAATAACCTAACAGTTTATCCCTGCGAACAGGCGGGCATCTGTGTTTGTTTATACCCTAGCAGTGTGAGACTCTTTTGGTTATTGGAAGAACCAGGCAATGAAAGAGTTATGACAGCGAGGCATCTGCGAGGCAAAAGCGTGTGTTCAAAATGCCGGTGACTGCTGACAAGATAGTTGCATACCGTAGTCCTCAGTCCTTGTCTCAGAGCTGCATGCACATGGCGGAATGCCTGTCCCAAAACTACGCGCAGGCAGAAATGTAATTGCCCTTGGCCTGCTTTCCTTCCTCGCTTTGCGAGGCTGCTGTACAACATAGGGATTCGTAAAGCTCAGCACGCACATGTTCAAGTCCAAGGCGTCCCGGGGAGTTAACATGGCTCATCAGCGAGTATCAGCATTGGTGTTGTCCTGTCGGAACCAAAAAACATAGTTGCCAGCGGCGCTGGGCAAACCAAATCAAGGAGGTGGTTTCCTCGCTGCTAAATCACTGCAAGCAATCAAACCCTGCAGCACGCAAACCTGCAGACGGCCATTTCATTTGGCGGGGGCGGGGGCTCAAATCTTGACTTGAGCAGGAGTTGCATACCGTACAACGTAACGTCATAAAGCCTCTTTCGTCCGCGCTCTGTAAGGTATCGATTTATACAATCTAAATAAAACGCATTACAATAATATATTGCGTCTTGGTGGCGGTTTGTCTCTAAAGCAAAACGGCGAGCGCGAACTTCAGTGCTTTTTTTATGGCGGCTTGCATAACAAATTGCGGGATGCGAGGCGAAGTGCACTCTTGCGTACTTCTGAAGTCGCAAGTCGCAAGTTGCAAGTCGCAAGTCGCAAGGAACACGCAAAATTTCTATTATGATATTCTATATACGCGAATACGTACGTGTGCATACTCAGTTTGTAGAGTGGATCTCACAATGGGAGAAGTATTAAACCGTTACTACTACAGCAAACAAGTGCGCGAACGTGTTTGCCACCTCTATTTCGGCGAGAATTACACGCACGCGCAAATAGCTGAAGCTTTCGGGCACAGACCTTGCGAGAGGACTGTGCATGCTATCGTACAGTCCTACGTGGCGAATGGCGATGTCCTGCCGCTTAGAGGACAAACAGGAACACTCTCGCCAACTGTGGAGTCTAATGGCAAATTCCCCTGTGGTTGCGGGTTCTGAGCCTGCCCTTGGATTTGCTTTTGGCTGTCTAGGTGACTTGCGTTGTCTGGTCTGGGTGGGAGTCTTGTTTGCCCTCATCTTATCAGGTGCAGCGCACGGCCTGCTGGCCCGCTGGCTGTACTCTTCGTGAGTCTGGAGCCCACTGTAACAACCACACTGCCTTGAGGAGGCATCCCTAGTCCCGGCGGTGAACTGATAGGTCCAGGTTCCAGCAGTCGCTGTGCGAAGTCGAGAAGCCGCCAATTAGTAATTCCTCTTTTGACCGCTAGAACGGCTCGTTCGCGTTGCTGCAACTGCACCCATCCCTCAAAGAGACGCCCCTCATACCGTGACACCCCACACAGCGGCAACACACACTACGACACCTACACATACTGGTGAGCGTGGTTTATCCTACGGAGTTGCTTAAGATTTACCGTTTCCATTAAATGCGGGTGCCAGCTTTCTCCCACTTCATCGATACATGGGCAAGAGTCGGAAGTGCTTCGAAACCAAATCGGCCGCCATAGCTGCAATGCAAAGAACTGCGCGTATCAAACCCCCAATTTTCAATGAATAAATTATCACTTGTTTTTACTGATTTTGGAAAGACCAGGAGCAGCTGCGTTAGACCCTTATAGCGGACGACAGCAAGACGCTTCTGACGGTTGCAATCCGATGGAGATACCTAAGCTGCATAGACGTGAAGCTAATTAAAGATAATGTAAACCGTAAGTCTGTATGGGAAGCTTTACTTTTATAGGCATTCGCTATGTTTCTGTCAAGTCGTCTCCTGAAGAACGGACTCCGTTCAACGGAGCATTACATCACACAAACACCTGTCAACATCTGTAGTTAACCATCTAACATTGTGATATGTGAAACTTGGTGGTTTCAATGAACAGTGCAACGGCTGGCCGTCACCGAAATCAATCTTGTACGGTATCGATAGTAAAATTGCCCTTGGGGCCTTGGAGGTCTGCGGTGAGCTGCATAGGCGTATCTCATGCGGGCTTGATGCAGAATTTAATTAGATCTCGCAGGTCAAGCTTGTTAAGTTCGCAATTACGTGTCGAAGAAAAAGGGAGGCTGGGAGAACAGGTAGAGGAGCCATATTTCCACCCTGTTTTCTCCATCATACACACCTGCAGGTGCAACTTATGGTAAAGTGCACTTATAGTAAACTGTCTCGTACCTCCAGCAAACCAGGATTTGCCTCAGGATTCAAGTGACTCGAACGGCACGACCTACAAATCTGCAACTTCTGTCCTCCTCTTGTCATAGTCTTTTTTGAATTTGAGGATATAGGTTATTCATTTCATTTTAGAGCACGTTTTTGAGTTCGCCCCGCTCCGTTGACATGTCACACCTTCATGTGCTTGCAAGCGGTCCAATTGGACCGCTTAAGTGACTCCGGACTCCGCGTCGCCATGCCAGTCCACATCTCACCAAGTTAAATCGCTGGAGAGTTTGAAAGACCTTGTGTTGACGTCTGCTATGTTTGACTTGTTTCAACATGTGCAGCTACCGGTACACATCGCAGTGCAGCGGCCTAGCCTGCGCAGATCTAACCAAAGTAGCAGCTCTCAGACATGAGCAGGTTTGTAAGCTTGGCGCGGCTCTGGAACAGGGTGTAAATATGGCTTTGCGTGCTCGGCCTTAGCCTGCTGTATGCCACCACCATACGGTCATCCTCCAGCTGCAGCCCGCCTTGCGCGCCACTGCTAGCTCTGCTTACAGCGCCTATGGCATGCTTGCTTTGGCTAGTAATCGTCCACAGAAAAAAAACAGCAGGACTCCCTCCCGGGGTCCGATGTATCGATCGCATTCTGCTCGACACGTAGCTCGAGGATGCTGCGAGGAAGGGCAGGCAGGGCTGGTGGTGGCGGGACTCGGCCTCATCAGTCGGCAGGACTAGGCATTGGGAGGGGAGGATGAGGGACGTAAGAGAATGTCATTTGTCAAGCGCTGGGGTGCAGGAATTTTCTGGGGTACGAACCGGTCTTGGACGAGGTAAAGTCTCCTCGCTCCTCCCATACCCTTACCTATCCCATGGCAGAAGGCTCGGGCTGAAAATGGCTCCTTGTATTGTGAATTAATAAGTAAAAATGCATTACTAATTTGGAGATTCAGCAAACCCCCTGTCTCTGTACCGAAATTGATGATCTGCGACTCGCCCGACAGTCATGCGAAATGTCCCGTATAAAAAGTGTATAGCTCCAGCAATCTCGACCGCTAGATCACTAAGTCTCATACAGAAATTAGTAAATTTGCCTGTGGATGCGTCCTTTCGGGTGACAGTTTCCTGAGGATCGTAGGAAAAAAGCGTTCCGAAACATCCCTCTGACATACGGTACACAATTCTTAGACAGAAACGAAGAATGCTTTTAAGATTGAGCATAGCAATATTTAAGCTGGCTACGGCTATTATCCTTTCGCAAGACATCACATGCGTTGCCTGGGGATGTTCTGGGCCGTATGGGCCGTATGGGCTTTGCGAAAGTCATTCGCTTAAGGGCACTCGGCCGATATATTGGTAAATTATATTTTCTCACAATTATTAAATAGTTGGCGTACCTGAAGTATTGATAAGCATTTTGGTTACGGCGAAATGAGCAATGCTGGAAAGGATATTTTGCACGCTGACCAAATGTATACATCCTAAATTTAATCAGCTAAACATGCAAGAATGTAGTATGTTTGAGGACGAACGCATCCAGCGCCAGCGATGGCTGGTGCCCGCCGCCCGCCCCACCGTGCGTACGACAAGCTTGTGAAGTTGCACATAAATGGCCAACGGTGACAATCACCTCCAAAAACTGATGCAATTGGACATCCAAAAAATGAAGCTCACCAACGTCCTGTGCATTGCTGTGGCTGTCAGCCTGTAAGTGTGACAATTATCGCGTGGAAGTAGTAGAGCTGGACGAAGTCCATACGCTACTGAATAGCACCTTTTTGCTATTTTGTTACATGCACGAACACGGCTCTATCTGCGTGATGGTCTTGCTATTTGCGGGCACGATTTGTTGCATCTCGCAGCAGCTGCGGAACCTCGGCGGCGTTCGCACAATTCACCGTATGCCAACACACATTAACTCTTGTCATATATGATGCCTTGCAGGCTGGCTGGCGCCCAGGCCGCCTCCTTCCCTTACAGCTCGGTATGCGCTCAGCAGCCGGCCGTCTACTCCGTGGAGTCGACCATCATTGAGCGCCCCAACAACACCTACTGCTTTAAGATCGCTGTCAACGTGCCTGCTAACTGCGCTGGCTACTGCTGCTCGGCTGACCTTTACAAGTTCGAGGTAGGCGGAGTTTCGTTGTCCGGCCGTCGCAGAGCGCGCTGGCTTTTAGACCGGCTTTCTGCTTGTGATTTTTGTTATATACATATCCCGTTCTCCTGCATGAATGGCGATAGTTGTCCTGGTGGACGCCTATTGAAACTGCTATCTGCCGTTATGCGTCCGTCCTTCGCCGAGGTTCGCAGATTGATGCGGCCAACAGTTGGCCCTTCCGACTCGCATCTTCCAGTCTTTTCTTTCACTAGCTCAACATAACTCGCTAGGGACCTGCATTTTGCCATATGAAATATGGCCCTACATAGGCATAGCATTACCAGCCGCATTCCGCAGCGGCATGCGGATGCGAAGCGCTTGGCGGTTCACGGGGCAACTGACCGGGGACTTCGCTCACTTCCCAACCATGACCATGCGACCCAAACCCGGATGTCACTTAGAGCTTTCTTTCAGACCTTGTGTCATTGCGCATCCACTCTTCCCTTTATTTAACAACGCCCCTCTGTCCCTGGACGAGCAAGCCATTGGACGAGCAAGCCACGTCACCGCTCCGCCATGCAATTTGACGTGCTCCGCCCACCCAGCCCACGATCTATAATCTCCACCCGCGCATTACCGCGAAATGTTTAAGCCTTCTGACCTCGGGCCCCCTCGCTCCTTCCTTCGCAGCTGAGCATCAACCCTATCTGCAAGATTAGCGGCGCCAAGCTGAGCTCTACCCTCAACGGCAAGCCAACCCCCACCCAGCCTTCTATCGACAAGGCCCCCAACGAGCCGGCTGGTGCCATCCTGCGCATTCCGAACCTGGGCCTCAAGATGTCCAACGCCGATGGCGCCGAGATTTGCGTGAGCCTGGGCACCAACTCCGCCGGCAGGGGCTGCCTCTCCCTGGAGCAGCTCTGCAAGCCACCGGCCGGCGGTGCTCCCGGCACCTGCGAGACTGCCCTGTGGGACTCCAAGTTCAAGTGCTGCCCAACGGACGTTACTGTGCCCAACTCTCCGCTTCTGCCCCCGCCCCCCATCAACTGCACGTGAGTCCTAGGACGGAAAGTCATGAAGCTTGCAGGCCGTGAACGCCGAATGTGCCAATGATTTTTCTTGTTACTTGTTTGGGGCACCTGCATCCATGCAAGCATAATAATAATATACATCTGTGCCGTCAGTAGTAGCACATTACGGCGAAATTAGGGCTGCGGCACACTTGCCGCTGACTTAGCTTCCATGGCACTTGATGACTTCGTTCGTCGTTCTTTTGTTTCCTTGGACGAGCCCGGGAAGGGGCCCCGGGATCATGTGTGCGTGCGTGTGTGCATGTGTGTGCATGTGTGTGCATGTGTGTGCATGTGTGTGCATGTGTGTGCATGTGTGTGCATGTGTGTGCATGTGTGTGTATTCGTACGTGTAGTGCGCATGCAAAAGCGTGTGTGCATGTAAGCATGTGTTGTTTACCATGCGTGCACATCGCAGTTGTGCCCATATGTGTGTATGTTTGTATATGTGTGTTTGTGTGTGTATGTATCAGCAAGTTAGCCTTTTGCGTGTGGTTATGGGTATATGTGTGGGTGTGTTTCTGCCGATCAATTAACTTCAACCCATCTGCTCACGTGATACGGTGGTTCCGATGTGCAGGTGCGACTACAAGGCAGGTTCCACGCCATTCACTGTTGGCGCCGCCGCCACTGCTACCCCCACCACTTCGGGAACCACCGTGTACTGCCTGCCGATCACCACCACGGACACCTTCACCCCAGTGAGTGACTTAGCATCAGGGACATCCTCGCTTTCGGGATAAAGGGCTCAAAGGAAAGATGCAGGTAGAGGTGGCGGGGTTAGTCGTCCCTACTAGTCTGTGTTACTAGTACTGCGGAGGCGATACGTTACCAAGGCCTCTCCGTAGCGATCTTATAGTTAGTTCCTTAGCCAGGCCTAGTAGCTTGAGAGTACCAGGAGATGTAAACCGTGGTTCATATCGCGCCATTAACGTCAAGAGCAACATCGCCTGCCCAACCGTTCCGTTGGGCCTCCATATCCTCCCTGCCTGGGACGGCTTTGTCTCATCCCTGGCCTGCGACTTAGAGTTTATACCTTTTGGGATCTGTCAATAGTCAGGGCGCGGTGTTTTATTATAACGGCCACTTGCCCGTACGCAACGGTCATATCCCTTAAGGCTATAGGGATGGTTTGGTGTAGTTCCTTTTTGGATATGTTTTTGCCGATTTGAAGGAACGTACATCGCCGTCATGCTCTTCCTGATGATAACATCCCGGCTCGACTACCCATTGACTCGACCGTCTCTTTCCTGCAGGCTGGTTGCGGCCCGGTCGACATCCTGCACAAGATCGAGATGTACGCAAGTAAGACCCTAACATCTATGATGCATTCTTCTTGGATCGTGCATGCAGCATATGGACAATGCTCTGTGTGCATGTGTGCATGGACGATCGATGAGTGCATGGACGATCGATGTGTGGATATACAAACCAGTCCCATGTTCCTCTCACGCGCATAGGGCTCCTCTCCTGGCTGTGTCGTACCGTAGTACGTCATTTTTGGGGGGTTGGCGAGCAATGAATGCGACAATAACGCGGTTGGGCATGGTTGTGGGAAAACCTCGACTGCATGTGATGGTGTCGTTCTTTGTCCCGTATCCGCAAAATAGGTGCAACACGAACTTTAAACTTTGCCCTGATTTTACCAGCTCAATCACTCAGTTGGCCGCTCCGCCGCATATCGGGATATGTGCCAATCACATACATACACATACACACACATACAAACACACATGCACACACAAACGCAGACATACACACTACATATACTAGGGTTTGGCACTACTGGTAAGGCGCGACCATTGCCCCCGGGAGATCCCGGGATCGACACCCATTAGGGTCAGAAGTCCTTTCGATGGTGGAAGGCATTGCGCCCCTAGTTGATGGACGGTGGTGACCTGGGATAAAGTTAACCCGCGAGCCGACCAGGAATGGAAATATGTCGCCGTCGACCCGGCAGATCCTGGCAGATGCTGGTGGTGGGTGCGGAACCTGAGCGATCCACTGAGAAGTTGACTAGGGTGACTGGATGAGGGTGCCCCGAAATACCCGCGGGGAAGGCAGGGTTTCGCAGGGTAGCGGCCACGGGTGAAGATACACCCCCCTGTTTCACACACACATACATACATACATACATACATACATACATACATACATACATACATACATACATACATACATACATACATACATACATACATACATACATACATACATACACACAAACACGTTCACACATACACATACACACAAACACATTCACACGCAAATATCCTGAGTCGCGTCCCTTGCGCTGTTGCCATCGCCCGCCTCTCGTTGCGCCAATCGCAGACCAGGATCAGAGGGCTGCGATTAAGAGCCTGAAACTGGTCTCCGGCAGCACCACCACGACCCTCGCGGCCTCCTGGAACGGCGCTAACAGCAACACTCTGAAGTGTAAGCATGATATGCAAGCGGCCTACGTAGGCGTTGGGACGCCAGGGGCATAGCGAACGACTGCGTAATGTTGGATGCACTACAGTTTGTTTGAGCTTCGGGAAGAGTTTTGAACCAATATTTATTATTTCATGCCATCGTAAAAAACCAAGGATGGGGACCAAACGCTGTCAGCTGTACGAAGGTCAGCTGTACGAAGGTCAGCTCGAGCCAGGACGCGCATGGATCAATTGCATATCGATTCGCAAGCCTTAGAGCAAGCTTACCGGCATGGATAACATCGTTACTGGCTTTCCTGGCAGATATGTCAGGAAGGGAGGCAGGACGCGCTTAAAGCAACAGCTACCTGTTGCCGTACGGTTGCCCTTCTTTGCCCTGAAGGAAGGGCCGAGGGGAGCAGGAAATGAGAATTTTCTTCCACCCCTCACTTTCCCCCCTTCTGCAATTACAGTCACCCCGATCAACTGGACCAAGGCTCAGGCCGCGAACTCCAAGGTCTGCGTGGAGCTCAAGAACCCAACCACCCTTTCGGACTTCTGCCTCGGCAGCAAGTGGTGAGTGGTTATGGCCTGAATATGGGGACTTACTGAACCGACGGTCTGACTGTCAACAGCCATGGATTTCTCCTTGCCGCTTTCGCTTCATGATGCTCTCTCTCTCTCTCTCTCTCTCTCTTTCTTTCTTTCTTCCCCTCCCTCGCTCACACGCGGATATCACATGCCTACATTAATCGCTTAATTCACACTCGTATATAATAAATATACATCGCTCGTACGACAGACACACACTCCATCAACATACCAGCTTCCCTGTGCCTCTTGGTTTCGGAACATAACTTTGCATCAAACAAATGATATAATAATAATGATAATAATAAATAATAATAATTATTATTATTATTTTAAACCACTCCTTACCCGCCCCTCTGTGCCACATCATGCAGCTACCTCTTCATCTTCAACGCCAACAGGGCGTGCTGCCCGATGTACACGGTTCCGGTTTAATGGCTAAACCGCACATCGTTACGCTCTTGGCAAGTTGACGGAGGGCCAAGGCACGTAAGGTCTGCGCCTGGAGGATTGACAGGTTTTCTTTCTCTTTAGCAGTGCCGGATTGCGTGGCCAAGAATGCCACGTGTGGCACTATGATTGGCATCTTTTGTGTCGCAGCGTGCGCAGCAAGATTTTCCGCATCGGATTTAATTGCGCGCAGCAGGATGTGCGCAGCATGATATTCCGTAATCGGATTTTATCCGTTGACTGGTTACAGATCTGACATAACAGGTGGACATCATTCCCTGCCCCAGCTGCCGTGATGGTGTAATTGAAATGGGACTGGAAAACGAACGCGCGTGGTGGATAGAATTAGGTGGTCTTAACATGCCGCGGCATCGCAACAGTTGTCAAGCAAGGCTGTTTGTTCTTTGGCGACTGGCTTGGCATCCATTCCTGGTGGATGTGACCTGCGGCGCGGTGTTCCCATTGCAAGCTGTCAGGAACATTTATTCGTAACTGAACGGAGTGAATGTATTCAAAATTCTGAAATGCGCGCGTTTTTTCTCCCGTAACCCGCCAATAGAATCATGCTACATGCTACTGAATATTTGGGACATCGTTGGCAGGTTTTTGCACATCGGCACATTTGGCAACACAACCCGGCCAAACAACCTTTGGAATGCCTCAATAAAAAATCTTGACTTTGCGACTGTTAATGACTAACGACAACCCGTAAGGGATTGTGCCTCGCGAACGTTTGATCGTTCCTGTTGGTTGCAATTTCACCTCAACATCCATTGAAATTACACTGCCACGCGAAATGTAAATGGAAAAGTCGCTCGTTTCATTTGTGGCTGCTCCCTAGCTCGGCGATGTGACAAACCACGGTTGTTCAACACAATCGCTTCACCAAAACACTTCGTCGAATACCTGTTTAAGTGAATAACCAGGCTTTTATGTAATTCAGCTGATGGATCAACCCGCGTCTATCGTATGCTCGATCGTTTGATGCCTGCAGGCAGCTGCTTGTCAGGAGGGTAGGATTCGGGCTGGAATTAGGGAAGAGCTCTGTCGCAGAATTAGCCTGGATTTTATTCCTGACAAAAGAATTGGTCTGCCGAGGTCTGGAATTGTTCTGGCGGACCCGCCGGAGGTATTCGAATTGCGCTGTGGAGCCTCGGAATTGGGCTGTGCTGCGCCTGAATTGGCCTGTCCGGGTGTCGAATTGGCCTGTCCGGGTGCCGAATTGGCCTAACAGGGTATTGAATTAGCCTGACAGGGTATCGAATTGACCTGTTCGGGGTGTCAAATTGGCCTGACAGGGTATCGAATTAGCCTGACAGGGTGTCGAATTGGCTGTCAAGTTGGCAGGATTGGCCGGGGCTGGCATCCAAAAGCACATGACTTTTAAGGAATTTACAGAAAAACTTTGCAAGAGGACCGCTTACAAGTGCCTCATGTGTGTATTAGATTCGATCCCACGACATGGAGTGGAAAAACTTGCACACCTGGTTACCGTACTCTGGCACTACTACTACTACCGGAGGCAAGCACTCAGGGCCACGACTGCATTACCCAGTCAAGTCAGCTGCCGAGGTCCCACTGTTTTCCCACCACACTTTATCGACAGTCCGTCCAGTTTATCCCACAACACTCGTATGCATGAATAGGTTCGGGTGGAAACAATGACAAATCTCTGATAAACCGCTAAACTCAGTACCACGAGCTACATGAAAGGGGATCCTCAG
>NW_003307650.1:209065-222328 GCF_000143455.1 Volvox carteri f. nagariensis | reverse complement strand
CTGGAAAAACAGGCTCTGATAGCTTGCACCACCCTGCACCCCAAAAGGCGGGTTGACAAACACATTGCCCATCCACGCGTTGCACTCCAACAGACCATCGGATTCCATATCGTAATACACTGTCGCCCCAACACGTGTGTTAGCAGCCGCGGACAAGCATGGGTCCAGGTCGATCCTGCCAGGAGTGAACACCTCGCGCACCAGCTTTATGATACTCAGTGGGGTGAACCACTCCGGACTCTCACTGGAGAGAAACAGGCGCACATTCCCACCCCCTCCGCTTCGAACCATATGGACTCCCTCACCAGACTCGCTATCGCTGATATCCATGTCGCCACGTCGGGGCTGACGATGCGCTGTGCCTCCGGATCCATGTTGGGACCAACGGTGCGCGCTCCAGGTGCAGGAGTGGGTGAAGTGCGCGGTAAGATGCGGCGCCCACTGTCTACGGCATTGGGCTGCTGCTCTCGCCGACGTGTGCGCCTGTGCTGAAACTGGCTGTAGAGGCGCTGATACTCCTCCTCTGCCGCCTCGTCCGACATGCCATATAGATGCATGCGCATGTCAGGTGGCCAGGCACAGCTGACGTCTCGCACTCCAGGTGGTGGCATGGGCCGCGCGACAAGGCCACCCTGCTGGGTGAGCCGCTGTGTCTCTTGCTTGCACGCCATCATGTGCTGGCGTGTTTTGACGTGGTTGATAATATTCTCGATGTTGCCAGTCTTAGCACCGATGAACCACCCCCTGATGCCGCCGCTGATGCAGCATGCATATGGGTCTATACCGCCAAGCTCTGACCAGTTTGTTTTGAACTCGCCTATACAGGGGTTTGGGGGCAGACCCTGCAATTGGTCTAGATTGCTCGGTAGAAGGGTTTAAATTGACACCTGGGACAAGTTGAATTGCCGGGACAGGCCCTTGAATTGGCCTGACAGGGATAAGAATTGGCCTGGCAGGGACATTCCGACAGTCAGAATTAGCCTGACAGGGATACGAATTAGCCTGGCGGGACATTCCGACAGTCAGAATTAGGCTGACAGGGTGTCGAATTGGCCTGGCAGGGACATTCGGACAGTCAGAATTAGCGTGTTC
The DNA here is from genome assembly GCF_000143455.1 of Volvox carteri f. nagariensis. Lineage (NCBI taxonomy): Eukaryota > Viridiplantae > Chlorophyta > Chlorophyceae > Chlamydomonadales > Volvocaceae > Volvox > Volvox carteri. The sequence continues at coordinate 221,236 of NW_003307650.1, read as the reverse complement.
AGGGTGTCGAATTAGGGAAGCACGGGAATTGTGCGACCGGGGCAGTCAAAAGAATTGCTCTGCCCGACAGTTTGTCCTACCCTCTAGCTTGTCGCAGCTTGTCGCGACTGCGTCTACAGGTGGACTTTGTTTGCGTGACTTTAAAGTAAAGGATCGTGGTGAACAGAGATCGTGTAACTTGAATCTCAAACCTACCCTTGTGTAAAGTAATCATTAAGGTTTTAGGTTACCTATCAACCTCTGCAAAGCCGCAGTCTGGATCATCCTGTGCATCCTGTGCTCAATCCGGCCCCCAAAAGCCGGATTGAGCCGCGCAACGCGCAACGTCCAATTGTAGCTGCTGGTGCTTCACTTCTGATTCCACTTTACGACGTCGACGGCGTATTTGAGAAAGCTACCGTTTTCTATGAAGCTTCAAAAGCAAGTGGGGTCCCTTGCTCATGCAGTTTTACGGCAGGAGATAACCGATGCTTTGACCAACCCGGAATGGGAGGGTTGGGGAACCTCGATGTTACGACTGTTTTCCTTCTTGGAGTGCAATATTTGGAGCGGAATACCGCAAGAAGTCGTGGGGGTAAAGGAGCATGTTGACTGGTTGTTGAATAGACCTCTCCGCGAAGGAGCGGTGATAACGGCACTAAGGGAGCGCTTGATGAGCGGCTAGGACCATGCGCGTCTGACTGTCTTGCCAGAGGAGTACCCATCAGATGGGAAGCAACCGGGAGTGCAAATGGCGAAGTATAAGCACTGGATGGGGCTGCCCTTTTCGGGAGCTGCAGCCGTTACACATGCTCGTTTAGCACATCGTAAGCTAATTCAGCTTCGTTTATGCAGTTTCGTTTATGGCAAATTAGACTGAGATGCGACGGAGATACGCGGTCTGCAGTGTAGGGCCCTTGGCAGCTGGCTTCCCCGCTTCCTATCTCAATCATTTAAAGCACGGTCAGCAAGCACGCCATATTCGGCAGAGCCACGAGAATACGGTTAAGGGAGACAGGAGCACAGAACAGAGCACGAAGGTGCAAGTACAATGTCCCCAGGGAGCAGCGGTTTTGCCGCTGTTGTGGTACTAATAGGATGAAAAACATTGTGTTATTGGAATGCCCACCCTATAATGGTATCTGTGCGGAAGAGGGATTCGATCATCAACAGAGCAGGTTGGAGGCCATGCAATGGGAACCAGTACGTCTGGCGAGGATGTTGGAACGTATGTGGGCTCACCACAACTCAGTTATCCCCTTTGGGCGCTTGGGGTGTTTCCTTTTCTATACACACACACACACACACACACACACACACACACACACACACACACACACACACACACACACACACACACACACACACACACACACACACACACACACACACACACACACACACACACACACACACACACACACACACACACACACACACACACACACACACACACACACACACACACACACACACACACACACACACACACACACACACACACACACACACACACACACACACACACACACAGTACATAAGGCCCCCATCTCCTCCGAGAGACTGGGGCTGTCCCGAAGGTGGTGGCTCCTGTAATTTGTGGCTCGTAACAGGGTTGCTCATGATTTGCTAACTCCCCCGTTGTGGTCTTGAACTGGGGCCCCTCATTTGTGGGCCATGTGTATAGGTGTAGTAGCTGGCCGCTGAAAAGGCCTCTCGAGATGCTGGTGGTCGCGCTACACGCGTATTTGTATAGCCGTACTGTGTACCAGCTACTACAATAGGCTGTCAGCATAGAGGAGTGGGCCATGGGGACCAATGTCCCCGGTTGCTTGGCGCCGTCTGCACCGTCGCGCGGGGGTACCTTGTAAGGCCTTCTGTGGCCAATAGAGTATTTGGGTGCAGATACAACATCGATGACCTCTCAGAAAAAATGAGAGTTACCTACTTACCGTTTTCTACTTACGTTTTCTAGGGGCATAATAATAAAATTTGCACCGTGGGGTCTTGCTGAGAGATGAGTATATAGGTATGATCGTCCATACCTAATTTTGCTAAAATCTGGTAAGCGTAAGCTAAGTTCGCACAAAGCTGGCACAAAAAAACGTTATCGGGTCTAAGAAGTGAATGATGGATGAAGCTGTTATTGCGTCTGTGGCAATTGATCAGGACGGGGTTCTCACCGATGTCGTCCCCTTAGGTAAAAGCCCCATAAGCCCCATATGTTTGTGTTACATGGTTGGGGGTTGAGTGACCCCATACCTGTAAAACTACCCATACGAGCCGAAGGCCCAAGGGCAAATACCCAAACCCCTAAAAGCCACGGGGAAAAGGAAACGCCGCACATCAGCCCAGACTAGCGTCCAATGGGGATAACTGAGTTGCGGTGAGCCCACATATGCTCCAACATCCTTGCGTTGTCTCATCTGGGCGGGAGTCTAGTTTGTATGTTAGTCTGTAGCGCAGTGCACGGCCAGCTGGCGCGCTTGCGCTACTCTTCGTGAGTCTGGAGCCCACTGTAACAACCACAACAACATGCTCCCATGCAAGACGTGCTGGATCCCATTTCATGGCCTCCAACATGCTCTGTTGATTACCGAATCCCTCTTTCGCACGAATAGCATTATAGGGTGGGCAAGCCTTATGTGACGTAAAAGTCCATGCAGCTTGGAGTGTGTCCCAGTCGTCTTGCACTTCCTTGCAGGGTAAATAAAAGGGGACTTGAAGGCATGGACTGCAGTCATCCTTGCTGCTGCTGTCCCAGCAGCACACAGCAAGCCGCGCAAAGCACTCCATAGTTCCGCCGTATCGTAGAAGTTACGTAAGCCACCTAGGAAAGCAAGCTGCCGCTCAGAAAGCAAGGGAAAGGCAAGGTTTTGCAAGGTGCAAGGTCGTACAAAAGCACATGCATGGGCTGGGGTGTATCCTCGTCGATCTGCGCAAGTCAGGGTATGGGCCGAGGAGCCGGAAATGAAAGACAAGGCGAAGATAGCCATCGGACGATATTGTTGCCGAATTTGCAGCCAAACTAGGTGACAAAACGAATGATTGGATTACGGGGAATATGCAGGGTATGAGAGCGATGGTTAGTGAGGATAACACCAAAATATATATTATTATTTGATAGGACGGAGCACCAACACAGATTTATACCCGTACGGCGAATCCGTATAGGCTTCACTCTAAATGCGCCCGTCGCAATGTTGTATCGGGGCTTCCCACAGGCTCCGACTCACGGCTTAAGTTAAAAATTACTGTTATGATGAGAGATCTGAATATGAATTCGCGTAGCTGGTTTCTAGTCAAACAACTGACGTTGGTGTCGGAATACGTCTTCGACCGCGAAAGATACGTAACGTTCATGTTCCGAAGGGCTGATCCAAGGCCTATGTGGTGCCTGCTTTTATGAAGATTGTGCCCATAATAAGTCACTTACGTCTGTCTCCGGAGCAGGTACTGCTGCTAGGGGAGCTACGTTCGCTCCTCTTGCTATGGGCGACTCGCTATGATTCTACCTTATAATATACCTTGAAACAAAAAAACAATATTACTTTCAATTATTACACACAATTTAAGAATTTAAGTTGTATGTGCCAGCAACCGAAGCTGACCTAATCGAGTCAGTTTTCAGCACAGTGGCTCTGACAGCGCTACTTCAGTTTTTTTTAAGATAAAAGAGTGTTTAACAGCTGCATAGGATTACCCTTTTGATGTTCTTACTGATAGTGTCGATGAGCACGGCTTACAAAAAGGTCACTCTGCACACTTCCCAGACCTTGCTACCTTCTTCTATGAAAGTGCTTAGACGCTCGACTCCTCATTTCCCATACTTGTCAGGCTTTCAATGTGGCTGGGCGTGAGTATCAGTTGCTAGGATGAAGTTAATGGGTGAAGTTTCACCTTGCTAAAGCATGGTAATGACCGAAAGGTGTGTGGTTGCCAGCAAATGGCCCGACACTTTGTCGGCTCTGCCCCACAATCGGGCCCTTCAGGGAGAGAAAATAATTATGCTCATAAATCAAACGACATATGTTGGATAACTTCGTTCTTCCGTCTTCAGCGCTTCAGCTCACTGCCGTTGCGCGAAAACCCATCGAAAACGAAGCACGTACCTACGGCGAAGGGCCGGCACTGTACATGTATACGTCCCATGAGTTCTTGTCGTCAGTCGTCATTTAGGTGGAACATCGTTTCCGCCGTACTTTTATAAGCGTTGCTAGTATGATCGACCTTTGTCCAATTCATCCCCCTGTCTTTTCTGATTCCGGCGTGCTTCGTCCTACAATGTGCTTCAAATGCAACCAGTTTTTATGCCCTTAGCTTTTGCGGCCGCGGCCACCTCAGCTTGCATCCCTGGTTCGCTACCTTGTGCGGCTTCGCTGCCGTTCTCCGAAAGCTGCCGCGATGAGTAATGCCCGCCGCCCGCCGTATGACATGTACGACACGACACGCCCTTAGCGGTTCTACAAAGAGGCGACGAGCAGCCTTTTACCTCAGATGCTTCAGCTCTGCAGCGTTGATCTTTACAAGATGAAGCTCATCAACATTTTCTGCGTAGTGTTGGCCGCGGGCCTGTAAGTTGCTAGTTCCCTTCGGCTTTTGCTTCTGTTGCGTGGATCTGCATTCTTAATTCACGTGGTAGCTTCTGAATTGCTTTTACGTTTTTGCGACAAAACTCGTTTCGAGCCTGGTGCAACTCTGTTCGTGCTGCGAATGCATATAATGTCTCTACCGTCGACAGCCAGTCAGGGCCAGCCACAACCAACAACAATATCCTTCAACGTCCCAAGAAATCTGCCCTTTCCTGTTATTTTTGTCGTTTTGTTGTGTTTTGCAGGGCCGCCCATGCTGGCGCCCAAATGATGCCGTGGCCATACAACACGGTGTGCGCGCAGCAGCCGGCGATCTACTCCGTCGTTCCCCAGGTCACCGAGCGGCCCAACAACACCTACTGTTTTAAGATCGCTGTCAACATTCCCCCCAACTGCGCCGGCACCTGCTGCTCGGCTGACCTTTACAAGTTCGAGGTGAGTGATCCACCCCTTCGTCGCCGGACTGTCGGTGCACATGGACATGCCTATGACGTGGATTCCGGGGCGAAGTTGCGAACGAGCTTCATTTCCGCGCCGTAAGCGTAAGCGAGATATTACAAGTCTTTTTTAATGGCGCTAGGTACCCAGTGGGGCGCTATCCGGGCCCCCTATCGACAGCGAATCAGCAAGAGCCGCCTAAAGCCCTTGTGCGGGTTCACACGCACCTACCCCCCGAGTACAGAACTCCATACCTGACTGAGATCGCGTCCTGTTCTGTGTAACGGACTTTCGTTCCATGGCCAGCAGTGAGCAGTCCTGCGAACGTAGTTCTGCAGTTCGCGACTCAATCCCGCCTGTCTGTTTGCTGGCCGCCTACCGGACCCAAATTTAGTTACATCAAAATCCCATAAGGCTTTTTTTATTTGGATAAGGACCGTTAGAATGGAGCCGTTGGAGTCCCTGGTAACCACCCGCGACCGACATCCTGGGTAATATCCGTGAGAGTATTTCGGGTACTAAATATCTTGGTACACAAATCAGGGGGCACATGCAGCTGCGTCCATGCCTACACAACAGAATTCACTTAGACACCTAACTGTGGACGGGTCGCCCAGCAGCTGCCCAACAATAAGTGGTATCAAAGCCTACTGAATTTACTGGGGTTCCTCCTTCCTCCTCTCGCAGCTGAATGTGGACCCTAGCTGCAAGGTCGCCGGTGCCAAGCTGAGCTCTACCCTCAACGGCAAGCCAACCCCCACCCAGCCATCCCTCGACAAGGCCCCCAACGAGCCGGCTGGCGTCATCCTGCGCATTCCGAACCTGGGCCTCAAGATGTCCAACGCCGATGGCGCCGAGATTTGCGTGAGCCTGGGCCCTAACGCCGCTGGCAAGGGCTGCCTCTCCCTGGAGCAGCTCTGCAAGCTACCGGCCGGCGGTGCTCCAGGCACCTGCGAGACTGCCCTGTACGACTCAAAGTTCAAGTGCTGCGCCATTGGCCAGCCGTCCCAGCCAACCCCGATCAAGCCGCCCATTAACTGCACGTGAGTCCTGCCTGGGAAACGAACCGGGGCTTTACAAGTGCTGTTTCAGTGCCCTTTGATTTGAGCTTAAGTCCGCATGCAAGCCGTGTATATATCTGATCTGATATGGGCTTTCCACGCTTCGAGCATATGAAGGACGCTATGAAGTGGGAACCTGAACGCCTGGCAAGGATGCTGGAACGCATATGGTCCCACCGCAACTCTATCGTCCCCTTTGGTCGTTAGTATACTTCATCACTTGTTCCGTTGGAAGTGCGAGGTAGGATGGTGCTTATAGGCGATTTGGCAGCCCTTGAGCCCTCGGCTCGTACTAGGGTGGTTTGCAGGTACGGGGAACGCACCCACGACCATGTAACAACAACAACAACAACAACATATCTGTGCCGGCGGAAGCATGACGGCCCGCTGTGTGTGTCCGGGCTCTGCATTCGTTTTTCTGTGGCTGCTGGAAGTATTTCGGTCGTGTGCGTGTGCGTGTGTGCGTGTGTGCGTTTGCGTGTGTGCGTGTGCATCACCAAACATTGCATGGAATAAGTCTCCAGAAATCCGGTTCTCTCGGCGGCAAACATTGGAATGCGACACTCTTGTCGACCTGTGAACGTAATCTTTCCCCCGCACCCCTCCACCCCACATACGGTGGTCACGATGTGTTGCAGGTGCGAATACATGGCAGGCACCACGCCATTCACTGTTGGCAGCGGCGCCGCCACTGCTACCCCCACCACTACGGGAACCACCGTGTACTGCCTGCCGATCACCACTACCTCCACCTTCGACGCCGCGGCGGTGAGTGCTACTAAGCATAGGAATGAGTCCGATGAGCATCAATCAAATCATGCTGGCCAGATTGCCCACGCAGCTCGGACCTTCGCTCCCATGTGTCTCGAACCGCCACTTGGGCACCAGCCCCACGTATTTGAATATGACACGTGCCAGGGTTGAGTCGTTTGGGTCGTTAATATCTACCATACCCGTCGTACATCCCATGTCAGGCTAGCCACAAATAACACCAAGCCCCCTCCCTGCCTTCATCGGTTTCGTAAAAGCGGATAAAGAGCAAATGGTGCAAAACCCCCCTCGCAGTATTTCCCAGACACGGCTGAAAATGTCTCGCTTTATCTATCTCGCCAGATGGGCACGTGAAAATTTCCCACAGTCGCACACACCTCCCCCACACGAACTACATCCGTACACGCAGCCAGGCATCCAGACATATGCCCACGGCGCCGCAACATCCCCCTCCCTGCAGGGTGGCTGCGGCCCAGTTGACGTGCTGCACAAGATCGAGCTGTACGCGAGTAAGTCCCTGGACGTTTGTTTATTTCGGCTTCTCTAAAGCATACACCTGCTTCCTTACACTTTTTGCATGAATATGTGCGTACTCGCTTACCTGCTTAACGGTGGGGGCACATACGGACTAGCACAGAGCTTGCAAAGGAAAGGGCCGATGGGAGGCTGTCGTGTATGCTTCGTGAGCATGTATTGAATCGTGGAATGCCGTCCGCCTCCCTGGTTCCGTAAACCGCTCTTTCCCACTTGCAGACCAGGCCATGAGCAGCGCCGTTAAGAGCCTGCGACTGGTCACCGGCAGCACCTCCAAGACCATCTCGGCCTCCTGGGGCGGCGCCAACAGCAACGTCTTGAAGTGTAAGCATGCGCCGTGTTGCGTCGGCCTTGGGAAGTTAAGGGAGATTTGCATTACTGTATAGCTGTAACATACGCTCTAGCTGGGGAGGGGAGGACGGCGGACAGTGATTTTTTTTTCATTTAGGGGGGGTCTCAATTTATTCCGACCTAAGTAACAAAGTTGCTAGCGTCGCCGTAATACATTCCTTAAGAGTGGGGCGCTGGGGGGGGCGTAGCCCCCCCCAGACCCCCCCGATAAGTTACAACTCCCCTCATAGACCAAGAGGCACGCACTGCGTTGGCGCGTTTTCGTTCATGTGCGCACTCTTCATGCACATGCATAGATAGTTCTGGCACTGTTTGTGAACAAAAAGTCCCGCCATGCACCGTCGCTCATGCCCTTGCGGATGCGCTGTGTCTGAGCCCGCTTGGCACTGCGAGCGCTCGGGTTGGGCGCCTCGCCGCATTCGTTGTTGTCGAGCTGGTTGGGTGACAGCTTGCGCTTATGCTGATCACAACCGCCATGGAAGGCAGGGGTAATGGCGCCCGTGTCATCGGTCGCCGCTGGCAGCAACACCATTGCCGATGCATTACCGACAACAGCACCGCCGTCCCAAACGCCTTTATCAGGAAAAATTTCGGGCTTATCTTGCTGTTTTGGTGTTTGTTCGGCGTTCAAGTCGTTGCCTTTTGCGTGTTTGGCTATGTAAGGACCGGTCATACATTCTGCTATGCCGCGTTGACTCACGGGCTTGACCTTCTTACGGCCCCTCATATCTATTCTATGATCGATAATACTAAGTTCTGCACACTACGGAGCAATCTGGCAGCAATGGACGTTTTTGGCTGGAGGAATGAAAATGTACGGATCGGCCTCAATTTGTTCCTTATTTCCAAAGGCCAAAATGGCCTCTTTATTCCTTAAAAGGAATATATTACTTGAAAAAACACTGCGGCGGAGGATTCCACGAAGGGAACAGGCGGAGGTCAAATCCCTAGGCGAACAGTGGCGGGACAGACGGAGGTGCAAAGGTCAGAGGGGATAAACCCATAATCTCTCTGTAAGAAGGGATCAGCTCCCATTGGCATCCCCCGCGAGTGCTCTTTTTGACTGATCTTACACTCTCAACCCCCCCCCCCCGCACCCTCAACACATGCCTCCGTGATGTACCTGATGCACCACAGTCACCCCGATCAACTGGACAAGGGCTCAGGCCGCCAACTCCAAGGTCTGCGTGGAGCTCAAGAACCCAGCTAAACTGTCGGACTTCTGCATCGAGGACAGGTGGTGAGTTGTCGCGTCTCAACGGCGTGTCGCAGCAACCAGCGGTCAGGGGGCAGCAGGCAGCTACAGCGCAGGATGCTTCGCCAGCTGGAATCGAGTAAAACCCTAAAGCCAAAAGAGTTGAACATCCCAAGGGGCGCATCTCAGTCGATCACGGCCTTGCCCTCGCTGCGTGTGTGCGCGCACGGGTCCTCACCCCATATGTGCATGCCCAACGTAACCCAGCGCGAGATTCACCACCTAGCTCTCAGCTACCCTACCATGCCTGCCTGCTTAGCCCGTGCATCCTAGCCCATGTGTGCAGGATTATCCCAGCTTCACCGCACCTACTCTCTTCCGCAGCTTATAACAGCTTGAACCCGTCGCCATTTTTAACCCCGTCTCATCTTTCCATCCTCCGCAGCTACCTGTTCCTCTTCAACGAGAACAAGGCGTGCTGCCCGATGTACACGGTTCCGGTTTAAGGGCTGAACGGTTGCGAATTCAACGGCGAATTGCCGTCGTACGCGTGTGTAGAGCACTGCAAGTTACTACAAGCTGCTGCTGCTGCTGCTGTGCGGCGGCGGCGGCGGTATGCGCCACGTGACTCCAATCGGAAGTGTGACTTGCAATCGTTTTGCTACGGCGTGATGTATAGGGCCGATAGGGCTGGGGATTGCATTCAGCGGAACCTTTGTGGATTACATGTGGCGTGCCTTAAAAATATTTATGGCGCAGTGGTGCAACTGGTCCGTAGGATGGCGTGCTCTACCCTGCTCTACCTCGCTCGCTCGGGAGATATATTTGAAGCAAGGTATTGACAGACTTGGGGTCTCGTTTGGATTTGGAATCAGATATCGTTCTGAGGATCTAAACAAAAGGACGGAGGTGGAAGTGAAACTGGTCCGTGCCAGTAGTGGTGGAGGCGCACCGGCGTTTCTAAGAGGGGTCGTTGTATATGTCACGCGTTGGACAACAATTATCTCAGAAAGCTGTGTGGCAAACCAATCCGGCGGAGGCGTGAGGAGTTTGATGAAGCTGCAATTTTTTATAAGAGGCTGATGTAATGATGATTAGTGAAGGCGTCCTTTGCCAAAAAGACTGCGGCCGCATCATAATCATGGAATAATGCCGTATCATCACCCAATGCCGTATCCAAAGGCAGCGCAGCTCCATGTACAGCTACACATAGTTATCGAATACCGCAAAGAGCCATCGCGATGACAGTATTCGCGTTTCTCTATCTGCAATCACCCGTTATTGTCGTACATGTGCAACCATGACGCCATCTCCAAGCAGTTCTCGCACCCGTGGCCGTGCTGGACACACTACTTTTCCCAAGCCTTTCCACAACGCAATTACATTACATTACATTACATTACATTACATTACATTACATTACATTACATTACATTACAACGCAATTAGATCGGCTTACTGGTACTAAAAATAATTGAGTCCAAGTACTAAGACCATCGATACCATGTAGGGCATTGTTATATCACGACTTTTTCTCTCAAAAAAGGACTGACTCATGGAATGAATGCAAAACATGCGTCGGGGCGGTCATCATGGCCCACATTGCATGAGTCATAGAATAACATGCCCAACATGACCTGGTCATGTTCCGCATATCATAGATATTTATGGCGGGATTATGACCGACGTTATGACCACTTGGAGTCATAACGTGCAGCCATGACTGCCAGTGGCTGGGGTCATATTGGGATCCACTTTTTGATATATTGACATCATGAATCGCAGACATTCTATGACCCCACCGGTCATATCCCGCACTTGGCTTACACAAGCTATTATGAACTGTTCCATGACCGGGTGGGTCTATGACTGAGTGACAAATTATGACCGGATCCCTGACCACATACATGACCGACTCCATGACAGGAAAACCCGTCCATGACCAAGTCATTCCCCAAGTGCTTTGTTATCCAGGGTTCAGTTTCGGGTCTGGCCCCATCGTTTCTGGGGACCAGGGAAAGCGGGGTGATGTGTGCATGCGGGAACTTGTGTCTGTGTGTGTTTGTGTGTTTGTGTGTGTGTCTGTGTGTGTCTGTGTGTGTCTGTGTGTGTCTGTGTGTGTCTGTGTGTGTCTGTGTGTGTCTGTGTGTGTCTGTGTGTGTCTGTGTGTGTCTGTGTGTGTCTGTGTGTGTCTGTGTGTGTCTGTGTGTCTATGTGTCTGTGTGTGTGTCTGTGTGTGTGTCTGTGTGTCTGTGTGTGTTTGTGTGTGTGTGTGTGTGTGTGTGTGTGTGGTTGTTACAGTGGGCTCCAGACTCACGAAGAGTAGAGCCAGCGGGCCAGCTGGCCGTGCACTGCATTGCACTGCACCTGAGGCGAACACGGGTATCAATGTGCGTGCGGACGGCCATGTACGCCGGTACGCCTGGCTTGCGCTCTGGCATCTTCCTAACAGGAACGCAATATATCCCGCAAATCGCATGTCCCGGTAGGGCTATAGCTAACGGTGGGTCCGCTGTATTACGGCAAACAATGCTTCGGCAAGCTGCTTGTCCCAGCGGCATGCGTGTGCCGCCGCCCTTCCGCCTAGGAAGAGAATATACCGCTCCGAATGCTAAGAATAAAAAGTAATTGCCCTATTGATAACAGTGCGCGATTGGTAAACAGTGTAACGGGACAAACTTGGTACGTACTGTTTAGCAGGATCCCACCCGACAATTTACCAATGTCTGAATTTACGCTGTTTATTTAATTTTGCTGGAATAAATCATTTAGCTTTCGCACGCCCAGGCGTTTTGTCGTCTCGTGCTTTACTTGTTTTTTTGGTGATGCATGGGTTTCCAACCTTTTTCAAGCAGATGTAGCAAGCATTATTGAAATCACATAGACTGATGCATTTCTCTTGAACTACGGGGGCAGGTAAGAGCGAATGTATTAGATTAAGGCGAGCACGGAACATTGATTTGGCGGGCGCAAGGGTGGGCGCGAGGATCGGAGCGCCCCATCCGTCGACTGGGCATTTTGCTGTTAGCATATCCAGGAGCCCTCAGATTTCTATCATCATGGAAGAAATGTCAATAGCGGCAAGTGGAATTACAGGAAAACTACGTCTCGCCAAACGTATCGACGCAACTTGCAGAGCGCCGCGCTACCGTAACCTGTTACCGCAAACGTAACGCGCTACCGTAAACTGTTAAGCAACTCCTCCTCCTCAGTGTGTGTGTGGGTTTGTGTGTCTATGTTTTTTTTGGTG
>NW_003307650.1:172500-209015 GCF_000143455.1 Volvox carteri f. nagariensis | reverse complement strand
GGTGTTGTTACAGTTGGCTCCAGACTCACAACACTAACTATGGTTCAGTTCTATTCTTTCTCCCATTAGCCTTTCAGCCAGGTACCTAGCTGCAAATTCCTTGCGTTGCGCGATGCTGACGACATTTTCGATTATGAAACCCTTCTGTATTTAGGCATGCGATATGGCAGCTGCTGAAGCATTGAGAAAGAACCGCAAGAAGAGCATCTGTACATCTTCGACGAATAAAGCCTTTCGCAACGATTTGTTTTTTGAGATGAAAGTCCAATTTGCGGCAAACTGCTGATGTAGGTGCGTCTGCTGCAAGTGTATCGCAACAGCCGAGCTGCTGCTGGTTTGTATGCAACAATAAGTCATGGGGGAGGAGATAAACCCGTATCGCGGGGGATACTGAGGTTCTGTGCATCATCGCAACAACATGCATTGCAATGTGTCATCGGTTCAACTCGCATCTTGTGCAGGAGAAAAGCTGCATGCCAGCGATGCTGCAGTTGAAGGGGGGGATGGCACGCAGCACATTGTGGACTGAGAGTTAGAGGCCGCCGCCGGCAACCCCGCACTGCTGACACGCGTGATGAAAGTAGTGCAGCAGCCCAAATCGAAGAGCTAACACGCAGCGGGTAATGTACAGATGAGGATGTTGGATTTCAACTGCTCCACATGCATTGTAATAACCCGCAGGATTCCCTTGAACCAAAGCATTCCAAATCCGATGAAATCCGATGTAATAAGCCCGGCTCGCTGCCCATACACACACTTACTAATTCCCGTACCGCCGCGTTTACACGGACTTGCCAATGTTTCTTTAATACCTACAGTCCACAAAATTGATTTAACCGTACCCACGAGGCCCCTCAACGCACGCGGTCCGACATGATGACAGGTCTGCATCGTCCACGAGCCCACACTCGCCCATTTCCGTGGCGGCTCATACCCCTGAGCCCCTTAGCCGCCCGTTGACCAGTCGTGTGCCATGGACCAGCAACACAAGGGTTTACACACAAACACCCAAAGGCTCATCTATTTCCCGCTACGTCCAGGGAGAAGCTGCGCTTCGGGCAGGCGGGCATCCTGTGTGTGTGTGTTACATGGTTGCGGGTGCGTGACCCCATACCTGTAAGACTACCCATACGAGCCGGGCATTCGAATGCGAACGCAGGTCAAGTTAATTGCCTGAGGAATAGATATCAGTACATTGTCCTCAAAATCCACATATGGATGTTATGCTACACAGTGTGGCTGTACCAGTCGCGTGTAAGCCTTTTCCCTATGGCGACCCGAAGGGCGGACCCACGGTGTAGACCGGACAGCACCTCCTGTCGGGGCCGAACATGTACAGGTAGCTGGTCGAGCCACAGCAGTCGACGGCCCGATGTTGCGGCGGGGCGGGGCGGAAGGACAGGACAGAAGCGGGCAGGAGAGCAAAGGGCTGGATTTAGATTAAGCTAAACTTTACTTGTAGCTATCATGTTGAGGCAAGCGAGGCCAGTAGTCGAAGACAGAAGCGGCCGCAGGAGGGCAAATGGCAGACGATTTTGGGAGGGATTTGGGTTGAGCTAGGCCAAAACACTTATCATCGTGATGATGACTCGCCAGATGGCAGAAATGAGACCACAATTAGTTTGCAAACGAGCTGACAGGTGGTCCCAAGCCGTTTTCGACTCTATATGAGCAGGCGCTAGGTGGGGGCAAGCAAGGACCCGACGGTGTGAATTTCTAGCATCATGCCAACCAGCCGTACCTAGGTAACCCTGGGGCCAGGACCCCGACATCTGCCCACCACTGCGCACTCACCCGCACAGAACTCGATCTTTTGCAACGTATCGGTAGGGCCGCAGGGGCTCTAAGTACCCCATGAAGACGGAGAAGGCATGGATTGGTACGACAACGCAAAAAGCAGCCAGCAATAAGTAGGGGGGAAAGGGCAAGAGGACATGACACGTGTGTTGCGGGGTTTTAGTTACGACACGTGCAGCAACCGGACATTCGAGCACCATCGGCATCGGCCATGTTGAGACCCAGATTAGTGATGCGCAGGATGACGCCAGCCGGTTCGTTGGGAGCCCGGTCAAGCGTGGGTGCTGTGGGTGTTGGCTTGCCGTTGAGGGTGGCACTCAGCTTGGCGCTGGAGACCTTGCATTCTGGATTGACGTTTAGCTGCAGCGGAAGGGGAGGTGAGGGTCGGTGGCAGGAGGTGTTTGGGGGGGGGGCGTGAATGCCTTTCAATGGAAAAGGGCCAGGAATCATAAGTCCCAGGGATTCGGAAGGAAGTTAATCGAAAGGCAGGAGAGCCTGTCCCTGGGACGCTCCTAAGCCCTAGAGTGGTTAAGCAGCAGGAGGTTTTGAAAGGCGACAGTGAGCCTGCCTTCGTGGCGCTTTACGTAAGAAAGGAAGGAAGGAGGCGAACGAGCGAAAGGGAGAGGGCAAGAGGGGCTTAAGGTATACAGGGTGCGAAAAACCAAGATTACGGTGCGGGATGGGAACGGCTGAGTAAAAATTGAATGTACGGGCAGCTACCAAGCCTCGCAAGAATGGGTATCTGGTATGGTAGATTGCAATCTCGTACCAGCTCATACAGACATTTAGATATACAGACGAGCCACGCACAAGGTCCATACAGAATGATGGTAAGCCCAAATTTTTTAAAATTTAACTCAAATTTCTTCAGGTACCCAGCGCAATGTACCCTGTGGTCCATTCACGGAGATGTTGAAGCAATACGTTTTCGCCGACGGCGTCGTCACAACTGAGCTTACGCTGTAACGAAATGCGTGCGACAGGTTTGATCCTTTAAGGATTATTAGAGGAGCGCCAATCCATTAAAGATGTCAGTTGTCAGCCTCATACCGTTGGTGCGGATGGAAGTTCCCCCCCCATCACTAACAGGCCGAGCAGTGCTCGGCGAGCACCAACAGGGCCAAGCTGCGCGAACACATTCTTCAGAGGCCCCAGCGCATGGGTTGTTTTATTTGTTAAAGAGATGACCCTTACATGCCCTCACCGCCGTTCCGGAGTGCCGTATTTTGGCGTTGCTTAGGGGAACGGCGGGCTCAAAGCTGCTGCTCTAGCTGCTCTGCAAATAAACCTTCGTGGACTGGCTTCCTGATAAATCACACATTCTTTGAGCATCATTTTTTATACCGATGATCACACAAGTTGTCAATTATCTGACCTTTGTATGTTCTGCAGTTTGGTGTTCTGCTGCTGTCGAAGTCTATTTTTTAAGTACCCTTCAAATCTCGAGAATGGCATTCATAAGTTCACTATCCATTTTTTTATTAGCTAGTGCATTATCATAATGATCACAGGAGCCAGCAAACCGAAGTTATCGACGCCTATCGACGTGACGACAGGGATCCAGATTTGGCAACCGGTCCGGCGGCATCCTACGCATTCGCCCACTTCTGTGTGTGTGGTTGTTACAGTGGGCTCCAGACTCCCATTTCTGTTTGTTGCAAATGATCGCCTCACCACTTGCTTGCTTGCCTGCCATACACGACGGCATCGTCACCGAAACCGTATGTCTAGTTATGATATATAACGTGTAACTTTATGTCTCGTAAGATGATGAACGTGCGCTAGCTGTAAACTGTTGGGCCTTACGTGGCTTGGTGTATATTAAATGATTCGCTGAGTGTTTTGGCTCATAATAAATACGCATGCACGCGCGAGCATTTTCACTTCTCGTTATATAAGTGATAGTTTCATGCATGCTATCAACAGCATCAGACTTCGGTACCTAGCCACATTTAGTTGCCTATCGCCACATCCACGCGGGCCGGAACACATATCAACTAAAGCGCGATAATGTGCCTGCTGCACGTACGCATTGTAGCGAACTCTTCAAGCCAATAATCTTACATCTTATCGTCGCCCTTGGCTGGCCTTGGCAGTTTCATTCCACGGCATTATATACGTGCACGATCAAGTCTAAGATAAATGTGCGACTTTCGTGCGCGCCTGTTGCGCCTCACCACATGTGACGACCAAGTCATCCTTTACTACGGCGGCGTACGGCAACGGTTTCCAACGGCGGGGGATGTACCGATAATAATAAGGATTACACACAATTGCTTGATTACACAGTCCTTAAAGAGTTATTTGAACCACACCTGCAACGAGATCTGTTATGAGCCTGAACGCACTGCCCGCGCACAAGCTTAAGCTCGCTAGCTGGCTGGCTCTGGCTAAGCTTTCTTTAACAAAAATCGCTCGCAGGACTGCAGCATGGACGCTGAGTCAAGCTCACCACGCTATTCATATGCTGAACAGTATGCGGTAAATAGGAAGGGAAATGGCGTCAAAGCATGAAAGAGGCGTCGCTCGACACCAGGATATGTGCCCTTTACGTGCCGATATCGACACCTGAGCCCTGCGAAACCTAAAAGAATTACATGTCCCGGAATTAAATGGCCCAATGGTCTCAGGACACCGACTACTGTCACGGCTTGCAACATGGACGACCGACCCCCTGCGGCCAGCATCTCAGAAAGGTGATGCCACCAAAGTGAAGTCCTCTTCGGCGGCGTCCCAAATCCTGCTCGCATTACTGGCCCCTCTGCCTCCTCCCACACCTTTTGAATACGAGGAGCACGATAGCAGTGAACACGGAAGCGGTACCATCTACGAGTTCTTGGCAACCACCTAGCTTGCTCCCACTCGTAGGGGTAAAGTAAGGTGTAAAGCTAGGTGTAAAGCAAGGCCTTGCTTTACAGGCCCAGCACCAGAGCCACGGGCTTGTCCTACTTTACCTAACCAGTACGTGCCAAGGAGAGGGCATTATCAATACCTGCTGGAAGAGAAATAATGTGTGTGTGTGTGGTTGTTATAGTGGGCCCCAGAGTCCCGAAGAGTACAGCTGCATCAAGGAGCTGTTGCAGGGATTTACGTTCACATCATAGATTCTTACACAAGGCCAGCTTACAACTGCAGCACCTGGCAGTGAAAAGAGCCAGCTGGCACATCTGCTGACACATCTGCAGATGTGGCATGCTGCCGCACACAAGGCTGCAGGACTGTGCGAGCAACTTGCACATCGGGTGCGTCTAGAGCGTAAGAAAGAGTGCGCGTAGAGTATGCTATACAGATTTGGATGGAGAATCAAAGAACGAGCCGATCAAGTGCGACAGGCACGCGAACGGACTTCTGTCTTCGAGTGAATGGCTATTGCCCGTCAACGAGGCTCTCCGAAGCTTTTACGGATGCTCACCGTACTTGTGCGGGACATGTGCTTTGACACCTGGTAAGTTTACATTTGTTTGTTACCACAGTCCGCAGAGCAAATTCGACCATATTCACGCAACGAGTTGCGATAAGAGCTTGCATCGCATACCAGCTCCCACGCTTCAAGAACATCGCGGCATTAAAGAGTCGTTTGCTCCCCGCTGCTTTGATGCAGACCTGTACTTAGCATATTTAAGATTGATCTTCACATTATGACTGATCTTCACATAATACTATGTGGGCTTAGGATAGGAAGTTGCAAAAGTACGAAATGGCGTTGCTAATTAACCTCGCCCCTGCTTCTTCCGTGTCCGAAAGGCGGTATGTACAAAGTCCGCTTCTATTTGCGCTTCAGACGGGCGGGACTTGATGAAAAAGCAGATCAAATATTCTATAGAGGACAGAATGAATAATGTCCTCAAAATCCAGATATGGTTGTTATGCTACACAGTGTGGCTGTATCAGTCATGTATAAGCTTTTCCCTATGGCGACTAGAAGGGCGGACCCACGGTGTAGACCGGACAGCAGCTCCTGTCGGGGCCGAACATGTACAGGTAGCTGGTCGAGCCACAGCAGTTGACGGCCCGATGTTGCGGCGGGGCGGGGCGGAAGGACAGGACAGAAGCGGGCAGGAGAGCAAAGGGCTGGATTTAGATTCATCCGATGAGTTTAGAGTCTAAACTTTACTTGTAGCTATCATGCTTCGCCGCTCACCTAAGAGACAGCAAATATGCAACAGGCAGCAGCGGGCTGTACAGAACATGCTTCCTGTGGATAGGCGCTAGGTGGGGGCAAGCAAGGACCCGACGGTGTGAATTTCTAGCATCATGCCAACCAGCCGTACCTAGGTAGCCCTGAGGCCAAAACCCCGATGCAGTGGACGCACCCATCCACCTAAGACAACATCCCATGCGCCTGCACTTGCGCAATGCCCAACCAGACTGCTCGTGTGTTATGATCGAAAATGACCCCGCCAAGAGTTGCCGCCTACCAGGTGACAGTATCGCAAAGCTCCGCCATGGTAACGGGCTTTTGCACATTCAGGCACACCGTGCCATTCGCAGCTTGCGCCTTAGTCCAGTTGATGTTGGTGACTGCGAGAATGATGTGGCAAGTAATAAGTGCGACAGCAAGTGCCGTAAGGCAAGATGGTACATTTTCACCTAAGATGGTACCGCTTGGTCTTCATTATCTATCCTGCTCATTCTTTCTTTTTACGGTAATAAGTGCGACCAAGGCAAGCCCTGGCCAAGCCACAGTAAACTCCAACAAACCTGGCTGGCTAGCAAAAATATTGGCATACTGTTTATTAAGTATGGTGTTCAGCACAACGGTTTAGGTACATAACACTTGGCGTAATAGTACTTGGCGTAATGTGGCGTAATGTGGGGCAATTGCTGGACTAATTAAACCAGCCGCTGAAGTGGGGCGCGTGCAAGATGTGCCGGGTTCACACTCTTCCGCAGGGTCAGCGGTTTTCAGGGGATCCTTCCCCCCCCTCTACACAACCTTGCCACTGCCATAGATTGGACCACACAAGCTCGCCCCACCCAAACCGCGTGCCCATCCTGATTGCCCTATCTCACCCTTAAGCATGTTGCTGCCGGGGGCGTTCCATGAAGGCGCCCTGGTGCTCACTGTGCCGGTGCCCGGGGTGGGGATCAGCTCGAAAGACTTGACAAACCTGCTCAGGCTTTGGTCTGTGATGGGGGAATACGAGGGACGGGGACATATTCCCACAAACTCAGAAAACTACTACTACTACTAATACTTCTACTACTCGTTTACATTCCAATTATGCGTGTGTATTGAGTACTTTGAACGTACCCGACAATTTCACCGCTTTTCGTGCGTAACATAAATTTAGTGGTTTAGGGGTCCCGTACCTTCACAAGGTTTACTAAAATTGAAAAACAAATCCTACATAGAGACAGTGAGCTCCGTACAGCGACGAAAATGATGAGGATAACACACATGACGCAACGCTAGCTGCAAACGGACAAGAACGCCTTGGCGAATCTTAATAATACACCATCATAATTATTAAGTACTAAAATAATCGTTATATTACTAATCTTTATACTATTAATAATATTATTATTTTTATTCCTGGCCATCATTACTCTCGCACGTCCCGGACCATCACTTGAAGTCTGGCGATCACGACATCTGCTCGCCACTACGCACTCACCCGCATAGAACTCGATCTTTTGCAACGTATCGGTGGGGCTGCAGGGGCTCTAAGTACCCCATGAATAAGGAGATGGCATGGATTGGTACGACAACACAGAGAGCAGCCAGCAATAAGCAGGGGGGAAAAGGGCAAGAGGACATGACACGTGTGTTTTTGGGGTTTTAGTTACGACATATGCAGCAACCGGAAGATGCAATAATGGTGCTGCAGGCACACTGCTGAGTGGGGGGAAAGCAAGTCCTACAAAGCCAGCAAGTCCTTCTCTTATCTTCCATCGCCGCAAACCCCTTGCATAGATAGGACAACATATTAAAGGTACAAAATTGGTTTCGTACATGTCCGTACTGCGGTAGCCATAAAATTACTCAGGATGGATCGGGGGGGTTCCTTGTGTACGACACGCCCATGCACGGCTTACATCTTACCGGTGGGAGATCTTCAAAGACAATGGTCTTGAAACAGTACTTTGTCAAGCCAGGCAACGAAGTCTCTGCGTAGGCGCCGCTGGCGATAAACGGCAAAGAGCCCTTGCTCGTGTCGCACCTGTACATGGCCACGAACAACGTAATTGTTTGTCCTCCCGGCAGTGATGTTGTCGCTGCCATCAGCGACGGTGGAAGCAGCAGCTAGGTCCGATTCAACCACAACTCTGGTGACTTACCTATCCCTATCCCCGCCCCCTTACCCACTTCTTCCAGCAAGTTACGGCCACACTTTACGTGGGTGATGTTACCTAACGTGAGCATGCAAACTGCAGATCATGTACGTATACACGGCATATAAGCCTTTAACATGTATCGTTTGGCAGAGCATTGCCCCAGTCCCCTCTAATTGGAACTTGCCAAAAAATGGCCTTCTCCGCGGCGGGTTCCCTATTTCAAGGATCCACAGGATTATGCCGACCTAGCATTAGACCCACTATCTGTGTCCGTGCACAACGCGGGCTATTTCCCAACCTAGCTGTTACATAACGACCAAGTACCATAAGTACCAATCGGTGGATACAAAACCGGGACCAAGCCCAGGACACTACACTAGCCCATCCATACATCCTAACACTCTTAAACTCACGTGCAGTTCACAGGTGGAGATGGGGGCACAAAGCAACCTTGGGCAACGGACACGTCCATGCACAGCGGCGCGGCGGGGTCCACTCCCGGAGAGTCAAGGGTGGTGATCGTAAGCCCGTAGCCCTCCAGGACGGGGTGACATGGGCGGCCTCGGGCGGACTCCAAGAGGAACAATGGACCCAGCTCCAGGACCGCCTCTTCCAAGCTCTTGGCAGCATCTGCCGAGGCAAATGTGCCACAGACGCTCATCTGGAAAGGCTGACACAGCGAGGCGTTGGGCGTGAAAAGCGACACATGCGGTGTGTTGCTTTCCATGATCAGGCCGTTGATTTTGCTGGCGACGAATTCCTGGAATGTACGGCAGCTCTCGGCGTCAAAGCGAAATGGGCGATAGTCGATCAGAGGCGGGGTGAGGATGGCGTTGATGCAGACAGGGCAGGGTTCGGGGGTCAACGTTGCAGGCGGAGGCGGCGTGGGCGCCCCAACGACGTCGATGGGGCAGCAGTCGAACTCGGAGTCCCACAGGGCAGTCTCGCAGGTGCCGGGAGCACCGCCGGCCGGTGGCTTGCAGAGCTGCTCCAGGGAGAGGCAGCCCCTGCCGGCGGAGTTGGTGCCTAGAGTCACACAGATTTGAGCGCCATCGGCATCGGCCATGTTGAGACCTAGATTAGTGATGCGCAGGATGACGCCAGCCGGCTCGTTGGGAGCCCGGTCAAGCGTGGGTGCTGTGGGGGTTGGCTTGCCGTTGAGGGTGGCACTCAGCTTGGCGCCGGAAACCTTGCATTCTGAATTGACGTTTAGCTGCAGCGGAAGGGGAGGTGAGGGTCGGTGGCAGGAGGTGTTTGGGGGGACGCCATATATGTGTTTAGTAGAGGACGAAACAATAAGGCCCAAGGACAAGAAAAGGAAGTTATTCAATAGGCGGGAGAGCCCGTCCTTGGGACACGCCCCAAGGCGATTAAGCAGCCTGAGATGTTGAAAAGGCGACAGTGAGCGCGTGTTGGTCCCGTGAATAAGGCAGGGAGAAGGAAACTATGAAAGTGAAATCGGAGGAGGAAAAGGGATGGTGAATACACTTTTGGTGCGAGACTGTCCTGCTAAAGAAGGGCTTCTTGTTGCCAGTGGACCGGACAGGACTGGCAGCTTCCATATGAGGTAGATTGACAGGGAGTCAATCAGATCACGCACAAGACTTATTCAGTCTTATGGTCTGCTTATGTGCGTACTACGTACCTCAAATTTCTTCAGGTCCGCCGAGCAGCAATACCCAGCGCAACCGGGTGGTATATTCACGGAGATGTTGAAGCAATACGTATTCGCCGACGGCGTCGTTACAACTGAGCTTACGCTGTAAGCTGCAGGCTCCTGCTGGCATGTTGTATAAGGAAAAGGCAGAGAGGCTGCCCGGTGACTTGCGAGCCTGCGAGCATGAAGGCGCACGATGTTGGTTAGCGTAGAAACTTTCGACATGCGCGATAATCCCGTGCGCCTTTAAGCTCAGTGGTTGCATATGGATAGCAAGCCATTTGATAGTGTTTGGACAGCCATCATCCATTGGAGCTATATCGGCTTGATGAGGCGGACGACATCGCGACAGCTTCTCAGTAGTCGGTACCCTCCAACTTACAAGCCGAGCGCGAGAGCCACAACGACGAAATTATTAGGTTTCATAATTATCAGGGACATCAATAACGGTTACGTTAAAATTGGACCAGGAGGCGATATTATATGCTCTTGCTATGGTACCGGAATGCCGTACCGAGAACTTGCCAAGGAGAAACGATCGGCGGGCTCCGAAAATCTCCGCAGACGGATTAAAGTTACGTCTTAAATTTGAAAAAGGATTTGAAGCCGACAACTATGAATGCTGCTACAGTTATCGCTGGTCCTTGGCGGTCAAGAAAGTATCTCCCTCGAGGCTCAAGAACTCATTCGTTAGGTTGATTACGACGTTCAATATCAATTAGTCCTAACCTGCTGTTACTATTGAAGCCAACTGCCAAGCATCCAGTTTTGGCAATCGACAACTTAAATACGGTAGAATACGCAGCATTTACCCGTGAAATTCTGTTGCAAATTTTTGTCCTAGCCTCGCTTGCCATCATAAAGAGCCCATGACAGCATCACCAAAGCCGTGCGTGCAGCACGCGGCGGTATGTAGCCATGCATCCATACTCCACGTTGATTCATGTTCACTTAGCTCAGGTTGAGTACTTTTGTGTTGTTATTGACAATTCACGGCGTAGCTTGGCGCACCTACGATTCACGTGCGTTAATCAATTCAACCGGCACGTTGCACGGTCTTGTACGAGCACAATAAACATTGTATATTTACATCTAGGTAGTTCAGGCAGATTGTAGATTGACATGAGGCAATTGAACTTGAATCGGGACGGCTTCAAACCAAATAGCGAAGTGGAGTCGATGCTACAGATAAAGCCAACTCTAAAACCGCCTTCAGTTCAGTGTTTATAATGTCATATCCTTGTAAGGGTAGTATTTGCGTATTTGCAGATAGCACGTGCACGAGTGTACGTGCTTATCGGTCGATACCAGTGTCATCGAAGTCAGGACAGACTTTCACTCGCAACAAAAGAAACATAGAATTATAATCCTTTTAAGACAATCCGACCGTCCTTGCGTGGATGGAGGATGTCGACTTGGCTTTGCTGCAAACCGCTTGCGAGTTGCAAAACCGTCTGGCGTTGGATTCGCCCCAGGCTTCGCTGTCCACGGGACGATATCGAGAGCGTAACGTGCCCCATTTCGCAGCCGCTGAACCATGTCGTGCAGGATGTCGCTCAGTCGGTCCTCATCCACCAGCTTCTTGGGAACCCTCGCCAAAACCTTGTCTTCATGGAACGCTGCGCTGTCGTTGCCAATCTCATGTCGTCCGGAGAATCCCGCTGCGGCGCTGCTGCTGATCCGTTCCTCCATCACCTTGAGCCTGCTGTCGAGACCAGACACGCTGGTTTCCAGGCCAGCGACTCTGGAGTTCAGCCCATCCATGAGGCTAATTTTCTGATAGATGAATTTTATCATAGCTGCTTGATCCATTTCCTCGTTGGCCATGGTATCGTCCTTCGCCGGTGAATGCATGGTGGTTCTCTGCCCGTCGCTGCCCTCGCTACTGTCCTCCTGTAACGTGGTAAGTGACCTTATAGAAGTGTTCTCGTTCTGTTTGGCTAGCTTATGTACTCGATCTGCGAGTTCCTTCACCGATTTTGGCGGGGTCTGCTGATGCATCCCCTTCTTCTTGGCCATATGCCCGCGAAGAATTTCCTGGACAGACTAATATCTTCCAGGCATGCATAACAAAAAACAAACGGAAATCGTCGCTCTGCTCCCATATCGTCAGCTGACAGTCGGCAGCTAGAGTGCCTGACCTGATTTAGGCGTTCACCTGGAAGATATTAGTCTGTCCAGGAAATTCTTCGTGGGCATATGGCCAAGAAGAAGGGGATGCATCAGCAGACCCCGCCAAAATCGGTGAAGGAACTCGCAGATCGAGTACATAAGCTAGCCAAACAGAACGAGAACACTCCTATCAGGTCACTTACCACGTTACAGGAGGACAGTAACGAGGGCAGCGACGGGCAGAGAACCACCATGCCCTCACCGGCGAAGGACGATACCATGGCCAACGAGGAAATGGATGATGCAGCTATGATAAAATTCATCTATCAGAAAATTAGCCTCATGGATGGGCTGAACTCCAGAGTCGCTGGCCTGGAAACCAGCGTGTCTGGTCTCGACAACAGGCTCAAGGTGATGGAGGAACGGATCAGCAGCAGCACCGCAGCGGGATTCTCCGGACGACATGAGATTGGCAACGACAGCGCAGCGTTCCATGAAGACAAGGTTTTGGCGAGGGTTCCCAAGAAGCTGGTGGGTGAGGACCGACTGAGCGACATCTTGCACGACATGGTTCAGCGGCTGCGAAATGGGGCACGTTACGCTCTCGATATCGTCCCGTGGACAGCGAAGCCTGGGGCGAATGGCGGTACTGCTGCGGGGGGTGCACGCCCCACGGCAACGGCCATGGTGAGCCAACCGTCCTAGTCGACATTCTGCTGAACCCGCAAGTGGGGAAGTCATTCGTCACCCTAGGAAAGATCGCGCATGAACAGCACGGCATCATCCTCATGGACGTGCTCACAAAGACGGGCAAACAGCTGCGCCAGCAACGCATGGCAATGTTCACCCACCTGCATGACATCAAGAAGGTGCAGCCGAGGTGGGAACGTGGTGTGGACATCACGGTCATGGATGGACAACGCAGGGTCCCCTTTGAGGGACCCTGGGTGGATGCGCAACCCAGCGGAGGTGGTGGTTCTGCTGGCACGGCACCACACGGTGACCGCCCCTAGGGGGCCGCGAGCCAAGAGACTCGTAAGTTGAGATTTCTTCAGTGGAACGTGGGAGGGCTGACTGACTGGAAACTTGATTGTGATGAGTTTCGGATGATGACTGATGGGTATGACGTAGTAGTCATTATGGAAACGCATAAAGTGGGAGAGGGTTGCATTAAGGGAGTTGTTCCTCTGGGAGCTCGGGTTTTCTCTGCTGGGGGAGACGGCAATCGTGGGGGTGTCTGTGTGCAGGTTAGCATAAGATATGCCAAGGCGGCCCAGCTGGTTGGCACATCCACAGCACCGCAAGGTATGGATAGTATCTGGATACGGATCAAAGGCCTGAACATGCGTGGGAATGGGTTACTAGTGGGGGCCACTTACGCGGCACCTGAAGGGTCAGCAGCAGAGGAGCGTTGTGTAAGCTGGGCGCGTGGCGGCAACCGCTCCAACTCCCAACGAACTCCTGAAATGATCGGATCCACAACCGTTCTGTACCCAACTGTGAACAGATGACAGGGAAGCTGTGCTGGCAGTTGGCACGGCATGCGACTGGGAGCAGGGTAGCTGCGCAGGGGGGCTGAGGGGTGAGCTGGCGGTTGGCACGGCACGCGACTGGGAGCGGGTAGTTGCGCAGGCGGCCGACTGGAAGCACGTTTGATATTCACGAGCGTTGATATAAATGGGGAGCTGCAAAGCTGGCTGTTGGCGTGCGGTGCGGCTGGGAGCTCATAGTTGCGCATAGCGCTGGTTGGGAAGCTGCGTGTGAGCTGCGTGTGAATTCAGATGGGATGCATGGGGCTGCGCCGTTCCATCAGTTGCATCTGGGTTGCACACGGGTTACACACGCGACTGCGGTTTGCCGGCGTGGTGGGGGTGGCGGCAGCCGACCCCTGTCGTGCCGAGGGGGTAAGTGGAGCTTCGTGTGAGCTGTGATGGGATGTGATCTGACCAGGTGAGGACATGGCCGCGTGCGGTGCTGTAGCAGCTGGCCGCTGAAAAGGCCTCTCGAGATGCTGGTGGTCGCGCTCTGCGCGTATTTATAGCACCGTACTGTGTACCGGCTGCTACATTCCCCCCCCTTTGAAGGGAACCGTCCCGGGCCCTTAGACCTCGTTTTCACCACCAGCCTGTGCCTACCTTCGCCTACCCTCGGGCAGTGGGGTGTTCAAGCCCACGTCACGTCATGGTCCTCTTCATGCGCCTAGCCTTAAGGTTTTTCAGGCACAGAGGCAGTCCAGTCGGTTCAGCTACTTCTTATAGTTTGTGCGATATTCGCTCACTGAGTCGCCACACCCGTATACCACTCGAACGTGACCGGTGGGGGTTGAATCGACGACTTCAGGATAGTGAACTTTCACGAGGTCTCGATACCAAATGTAGCAGCTGGCCGCTGAAAAGGCCTCTCGAGATGCTGGTGGTCGCGCTCTGCGCGTATTTATAGCACCGTACTGTGTACCGGCTGCTACAGGTGCACTGCGTGCCCCCCGCCGCGTGGGGACTCAAACTACTCAAACGGGGCTGCACTGAAACTGGTGCGGCGGGGGCGACGGCGCGCTGTGTGGTGAAAGGAGTGAGGCACAGAAACTCAACGGAAACTCAGCCAAAACTCAGCGGAAACTCATAAGAAGTAGTAGGAGCTCTGTGGCAGCACGTCCATGCCCGCCTTGAATGCTGTTAACGAAATGTGTTCGCGGTGTTGGGCGTGTCAGCCAGATTGCACCCAACCCAGGTTCTCTCTGCCACCGGGACAACGACATATTACCCTTGCCTGTCACTCACACCCAACCCAGGTTGCGACAGTCGGAGGCGTGAGGATCACCTGGCGCAGGTAGAAATTGCCAAGCCCAAAGTTGAAAGCCCCGTCGGCTAACGTAGTGATGCGGATCTTGGCAGGAAGGGTCCGCGACTGCGAGACGGCAACCAGCTGGTTCGTGTAATACGGTAGTCAAGCCGATCCAGATCCAGCTGCATGCCCGTTGCGTCAGCCCCGTACACAAAGCAGCCAAGCACTGCAATATTCTGACCTGTTGCCATGCTTGCATGCGTGCGTGTCGAGTGTTGAGAATTTATGTTACGCCCTTCCTGAATTTACGGTAGGCATCGGGGCTCAGGTCCTCCTGCAGCTGCTTCGCAGGCAGCCAGAGCTAGCAAGGCTTCCTGCTGCATTGAGGGTGGTCTGGCAATCTGGCATTCCTTACACAGGCTGTTTCAGAGCCGCTCAGCCTCTGGAGGGATCTGCACAGGCCTCTGAAGGGCTCTGGAGGGGTCGGAGGGCTCTGGAGGGGTCTGAGCGCTCTGGAGGGCTCTGGAGGGAGGTAACACGCATGCTTGGCGGGCCAGTACCCGGCCGGCCCGCTATTGAGTTGCAAAGGCCGTGGCAACCCATGCCATGCCGAAAGCCAGTCGAGGTGGGTACTACGGATTCAATGGATTCCAGACGTTGCATGTTTGGCATGCCGGCAGGCCCGTGGTGACTGCTTGCGGTTGTAGCCTCTAGCAGTACATGCACTTCCCAACCACCTCAGCGGCCACCTCAGCCGCCGCCCCTCCCGCCACAGCCCCTCCCGTAGGTTCGAGGACAGCTCCGACTACCGCCCACTATCTCGTGTACGGCACCGAAACCCCCTCAGCCATACAGGATTTGGCTTGGGAGTTGGCAGCTGCACGAGTGTGAGCACTCGGAAGTTACCTGACTGCAGTGGTGCACACGGGCAGTTGGTGCTAGTCGCACACTAGCAATCATGTCTTTGAGTCGGCAGGCGCGCGAGTGGGAATGAGCAGCTGAGCGTGCACGTGTGTGGGAAGCTGCGGCAGGGCACGGTGGAGTTAACGAAGTGCTCTAAAGTCAAACAAATGCGGAACGGAGACCAGGCCCGTAGTGTAGAGCATGCAGGCGGCAGCGAAAGGTGGAGCACGGCGGAGGTGGGTGGTTGGTGCCGCGGGTGATTGGGAGTGCATAGTGGCACGCGTACCATTTGGAAAGCCGCACGTGTGAGCTGCGTGTAAATAGAGCGCAACTGCGTGCGTGTGAACTGTTGTCGTTATGAGGCCCCACAGGACGAGGCACGTTTGCTGACTCGGATGCGACAGAGCCCTGCTGTGCCCTTCAGAGGCCTTCAGAGGCGTTCAGAGGCCTGTGCAGATCCTTCCAGAGGCCGAGCGCCTCTGGAACAGCCTGTGTCAGGATTGCCAGACCACCCTAAAAGCAGCAGGAAGTCGCTTTTGGGCTGAGCCCCCTGAGCGAAGCGATTCAGGGGGGGCGAGACCCCCCAAGACCACCCCTGTCCGTGCCTGCCTGTGTCTGGTGTGCCTTTGTCTGGCAGGAAACCAAAACTAGCGCAGACCGCGAATACCACCTTATAATACGTAACATTCTCTATACAACGGTATAGCTCGGTGGCGCTAGAAAAATCGGAGCGAGGAGCGTCAATGGACAATTTGACTTTCGCCGGCCCGCGAGCAAAGCGCCCGGGCTCTGTAATTATGACATCTAGACTAAACGGTGTCGACTACAAGAAGCCCGGGGCGAGAATACCGAAGTTTGTGCAATAGCCTGTTACGCATGTGCATCCCGCCTAAATGTCACTGGGTCCGCGGTCCCACCTCGGAGCCCGCAGTGTCGCTTATGGTGCTTGCAAGATATCGTGGCAGTTACCGATGCAATTAGGGATATGCCAACATTGAGTCCGTGGTATAGCGTGGGGCACGGGCGTGGGTGCGGAGAGGCACGGTGACACGCATGCACGCACGTGTGCGGTGACAGCAACAGTAGCGGTAACGTCTTTGTCCAGCCATGTCCAGCCTTGCACCATTACACCTCCAGCCCATTTATCTCTGTACTTGCTATTACCGTAATGCTTTCCAGCTTGTGGGTCTGGGTGTCTCTTGCCCCTGAGGGAATTTGCTATGCCGCATGCACTTTCTCACGCACGCACGCACGCACCACGTCAGAGGCATGGACAGGACCGGGGACACGGGGCCCATGCCATGACAATAACACAGTGAAGAGGGGAATACTGTGGAATGTGTTAAGATGGGGAGGGGCCGACTGGCACGCGGACTAATCCTGTGACTGGGCCACCAGCCTTTGGTGTGTGTGCAATTGTGGCGTCTTCACCGGGAGCAGCGAGTAATGCCGTCCATGTCTAAAAACAGCTCCCTAGCTCTGTACGGGCTCAGCCCATTTTCCCAGCTGTTACAAAGCTGACACCCCCTTGTTTGGCTGGAAGCCGCTTTCTAACTCTGCGAAGCAGCTGCACGATGACCTGAGCCCCGACGCTTATTGCGACAAGGTGATGAATTAAATGAGCGCGGAGAGGCTTACCCACAACGTTCACACCCCCAACGTTCACAGTCTGCTGGCAGCCCCTGTGCCCCGACCTCTGTCAACTATCCTTTGCCTGTCTAACGTATCCAGAGCATGCGCCGGGCCTTGGGGTTGGGCCGATTTAGCTTTCCCTGGGGGTTCGCATGCACCATTTTTTCCCTCAACGTTCACAGTCCCAACTTAGCCCCTGCGCACAGCTATCGGGGTGATTGCTGCTGGAGCTGTCGCCGTCTGCACCGACGATTGCTAGGGGTGCTGCTATGCAAGGGGGCAAGCCTCCTCTGCACCCCCCTTGCCTGGCGGAGGGACCCTTACCCTGCGCCCCCTTCCCAATCTCCCATTTTTTGTGAAGTCGCGGCGACGCCCATCCTCCCCTTGCCCATTGGCTACACACGCAGCCAGGTCGCGGTCCAGGGCAAGCGGTGCGATGTCGGGACGAAGGGAGGGGGGAGGTGCAGGGGGGAGGGTTGGCTCGCCCCCCTTAGGGGGCGATAGCCTTAGCGGTCGACCAACATACCCTCCGGTTACGACGAAAGTTATTTTTTTCTCCCAAACGGCAGAGGTTTCTCCCACCCTGGCTAAATCCATTCAATTCTTGATAGCGGTATCTTTTACGGTGATTAGCAGTTACCAGTTTGGTGCGAGGAGGTGCGACTTAAGGCGAGTAACATCCGCGGGCAGGAAATGACCGCGCCCGTAATATTTTCCATGTGTAAATGGTGTTAATATGTGGCCTCAAATTATTTTTAGGGGCTTGGGAAGATGATCTTGCGATCTGGCCGATCAAAAGAAGCCCACGCAAGGCTTGCCCGATTATTTATCTGCAGGCTTATTGTTATGATGCTAAGCTTCAGCCAAAGCCAAAGCTAACTGCTCGAGTTGAAGCTCAGGAGCAATGCAACGATCGTGCTGCTGCTTAAACTGTGCCTGGAAGATCATTTATTTATCTTGATAGTAGCCATACTAGCCATATAGCCTATGGGTGCCCTAGTGACCTAGTGAAGAAGCCACGCTGCTCGCGGAACCCCCACCGCTCCTGCCTCTTCTCCTCCGCGCATACCCTTCCCGAGTCGTTGCAGCATGCCAATCTGGGGCCTACGCAACACACACCACGCCTCAAAAATGGGGCGAGCCCTTCGCGCTGCGTAGCTGGGAGGTTTCTGTCCCCTCAGACACATTTAGCAGCCGAAGCAGCCAAACAGCGATGGGGGCGATAACAAATCCTTTTCGCCAATTTGTTTTCGCCTGTAATTCGTCTCACGCGGTCAGCTTGTCATAATTGACGAAATTCCAGGCGGACATGCGGCAATGTTGCCCCACAACCCCAGGAAGTGTCATGTTTTGAGGCATTACAATGCCCTTTGGCATACTTAACACCACATTGGCTATGTAGCATAGTCTTTGCGAACTATCGGGCCTCCCAGGTGCCTGGGGACACCCAACAAGGACATGCCGGCACCAATTTCTTGACG
The DNA here is from genome assembly GCF_000143455.1 of Volvox carteri f. nagariensis. Classification (NCBI taxonomy): domain Eukaryota; kingdom Viridiplantae; phylum Chlorophyta; class Chlorophyceae; order Chlamydomonadales; family Volvocaceae; genus Volvox; species Volvox carteri. The sequence continues at coordinate 190,373 of NW_003307650.1, read as the reverse complement.
TCAACGGCCAGAAGTAGCTCCAATTGGCGCGCGGTTACTCAAGGGGACATAAAATGTTGTTAGGGTGTGTTGGAAGCTCAGTAACACTTTGCTCACAAGAAGGGACATTGACACGCGAAAACTGACGCGCGAAATTCCAGCCCCCACGAATTTTTATCTTCGTCAAACAAGGAGGCGAAATTCCCAAAAAATTTTGCCCACCTTTGGCGGGCTCACCAATTTGTCCCCATCCCTGAGCAGCCGAAATGTAACAAAGCAAAGGGGTAACCCGGGATGCTCAGTTGGGCCTTGCGTCGTTACATTGCCCCCCCCTTAGCAATGGACGTCCTCGCCATTATATCGAGCATTGGAGCCATCCCACCTCACGCATTGTGCGCTGGTTTATCCATTACACCATGATATCGCATTCTGCGATACCTGCTTGCTTCAGAATCGAACCGCCGACCCGAAGAATACATCGGAAGTCATGCGGGCCCGTCTCGATACCATTGTAACAAAGCAAAGGGGTAACCCGGGATGCTCAGTTGGGCCTTGCGTCGTTACACGAAATCCAAGCTCATAATGTGAACTCGTTGCTGCCTATATACCTTTCCAAAATTATACCTCTACTGTACCTTATGGCTCCAGCAGCTGGCTAAACTCCCGTATGCGTTCTGCGTTAGGCCTGTCGCGATGTTTCAAGAAACTTTCAACACCTCTCGACTCCCTTCCGACGACTTCTCCATCAATAGCCTGGAATAGAGACCTCGTGCGTTGGTTTTTGACCTCCAACGCGGAGAGTCATGGCGTCCCCGATCCCTGAGCGAAAAGCGGCCTCAGAGCGGGTCGTCGAGCTTTATATCGACAGCGGCGCAGCCTTCGTCGATCTCCTGCATGCCCTGAGGACCATGCCGGACTCAGAGCTCCAAGTAAGAGTGCGACTTCATGCTTCACTGCCTGCTATGGGCCTAAAGTCGCCTCGGTCGCCCTGGCCCGAATCCAGATCAACGAATCTTCATTGTCTGCTGTATAGGTCCTCTGGACTGTTTGGGAGCCGTTGGCGGCACGGAACGCTCAGGAGTCTGAAAAGGCTTTCGTTGAGTGGAGTCTCCGGAGTAAGTTCGACGACTACAGCGCAAGCGTCGCATATAATGGGCTCGTTGCGCGGTTTACCCTGCACGGCTCCTTGCGCCCAGCAACACCGCACTAACCTCCGCTTCTCCACGTGCTCCCGACCGCTCCACGTGCAGCTTCGGCGGCTAGCCCCGGCATGGGGACCGCGGTTGGAGCTGGTGAGTTGGTTATGCTAGCCCAATAGTACGTGGCCTAAGCGGGCCGCGGTGAGCTAAGAAGTCTTTCGGCTCTAGTGTCCCGCGTGTAGTACGTGCATGTTTTGAGCTATCTTTAAGAGCGCAGCACAGCACGCTGGCCATCACGGGGATATCCTCTGCCGTTATGGGCACATCTACGCGATCAATTGCCTGACCGCCGTTCCGACCTTTGGCCAGTGCCGCCACTCTTGTGCACGACGAATTGAATGAGGCCCAACAAACCACGCTAACACGTGACGCGCGGGATAATGGATACCGGTGTGCTCTTGCGGCCCGTCAGAAGCCAGCGTCAGCAATGTAAGGGTCCTGCGCTCGTGTGGGTTGTTGACAGCCCCCAACCCCCTTGCTGCTGAACCCAATCACCCCCTTCTTCGTGCACCCTGCCCCGCCCCTGTTGCGCACCAGATGTGGAGCGCCTGCGCGACCAGCAGGGTGAGCCTGGGTGGGCGTTGGTTTTGCCCTCCCCTGCACCAACAATCAGAACTCACATGCGCACACACACACACACACACCGTCTGTGAGCTCAAGCAGCAGCACCAGCTGGAACATCTAGGGCGGACTTGGGGCAGGGGCAGGGGCTGGGTTGCGGAGATGGGCATGGGCGTCGGTCCAAACCATGTGCAAATCGGGTCTTGAGCATCTGCAGATGCCGCTGTTTAACTGGAAAACTACAGTATAGCATCTGTCGGAACGTAGCACCTGATAAGACCTGCGCTTGCCTCGCGGAAAACAACGCACGAGTGGCGACCCGACACTGTCTCCCTTGCCTACGCCTCTCACCGCTCCCCTACCATGAATGTGTGCGCAGCGGCATCACCCACGTCGTCCGGCCCACGTAAGTCCGCCACATGGTGGCCCGCCTGCTGGTTTCAGTCCGTGGCACCGCTGTGGCAAGTGCGGCGAGGAAGAGACGAGGGTGACCCGCAGCAGCAGGGGCAGCAGGAGCAGGATGACACGGCCGCTGCATCCTGCACACCTGCTAGTGCAGGCCCGCACTCAGCGTTAGTGACCGACACGTGCACTATCACCCCAACAGATAGCTCGTGCAGCAGCTCGCCTCCCCCCTCCCAGCACCTGTCTACATGTCGTCAGCGCCGCTCACATCGTGCCGGTCCCCAACAGGAGTCGGCACCGTAGGGTACGCGGGAACTGTGCTGCTGCTGTTGCTATTGAAAATCATGTATGTGAAGCAGTGCAGCACCGCGGAGACGGGGTGTTCCTGGTGGCTGGCGGGCAGCGTGGAGCAAGGTGCGTCGCTGCTCATCCAGGTCCTGCACGCCATCGGCGTGTTGACACAGCTGGGCGCGCACCAGCTGGTCGACCACACCGCCGGGTGGCTGCAGCTGCACGCGCTAGTCGCCGCCCTCGACGCCGGTCTGCAGCGGGTCCCGTTCCTGCCGGCTGGGGTGGGGCGCATCGTGGTGGAGTGCGCTGCCGCCGTAGCCGCCATGGCCGTGCACTGCATGTCGCTGGCCGGGTTTGGCATGGTTGCAGACTTGGCCTCGCGTGTCTCTTGGGTGCGACGTGGCTGAGGGGCGTGGCTGAGGGGCTGAGGGGCGTGGCTGGTTGGGCAAGGTGCGCACGCAGCACACATGCAGCGCGGTGGCGCACCAGATGGCTGTACATAATCATTCTGGCCCCACGAGAATTGGAATGGGGCACGAGCCGTGTTCATATGCATTCAGAGTGGAGCATACTTGCGAGTGGCCGTAGTGTTTTTTTTCCTGAACTCGGCGGAGGTCCGCAGGCGTGGCATAATTATGCGCAAGGACTCTTGTCGCGCATGTTTTAGACCACGTGTCGCGCACCTGCGCGTGGAGGTAGGACCGATGCGACTTGACAAACAATGCCTCTCCATGGTGTTGGGCGTGTGTGCATGCATGTGTGAATGTGTGTGTGTGTATTGCACCCACAACCTGTACAGTCAAGTAGCTGGCTCCCAACGGCATCTGTGCGTGCCAGCGGAGACATGCAGGGGTAGAGGGGAGAGAGCGCGGAGCTGCCCAACAAGCGGCGCCGACGCGCAGGCTGATTGGCTGGCAGGTATTCAGATCGCTGTCTGCGGGCGAGCAGAGCATGTGGTATGCTGCGGCCTGGGAAGCGCGGCAGTGTTATCTGTGCTGTTGCGCTTTGTTTATGCGGCTGGAGCGACTAGGTCACCCTAGTGGTTGGCTGTGCTGTGCGTGCACAAACCGGCCCTGGCTATGTCGGGGAGATTAGGTTGTTTCCGATGACCAACCGGTAGACGTTGTGTGGGCTCAGGCGCGTTTTTGTTTCTGTGCATCACATGGGACCACCTCTGTTTTTCTTGTTCCGATAACACGAAAACTGCTCGGTTGGTGGGCTACGTCGCAACGACTGGTGGCGGTACCGGTGCAGGGCGGAGATGAACTTCATGCCTCTGGACAACGGGCGCTCTTCTCATTGGTCACCAAGCTTAGGCGACAGGGCCTGTTTGTGCCAGCTGTTGCTGTCAAAGCCTTCGACGCACAAGTGCGTACGATCCATCCTGTCTTACGGGGTACAGGTCTGGGGCCCGATGAGGGTCCTACAGGTCCTGGAACGAGGCTTCCCTAGAGGTCAAGAACACCGGTCATGTTATTTTGATTATGCGCTGGAGGATAAGAGTGTTGGTCTGCAGAAATCCTTCCTGAAGCAGTTGGCTGGGGCGGGGGTGCCTCCCAACCGGCTACTGTTCAAGGAACCGGGGCAGTACCCATTACAAGTACACTGGGCGAACCTAATCTTCCGTTTTTGGGACCGACTGGTATAAGCTAAAGGCTCGGTGTATCATCATTGTTTTTGGGAAGAGCTTCGTTTGGCCTTTGCTTCTTCCTTATGTCACGATGGCTGGGGATCGAAGGTTGTCAGGATACTAGAAATTTTAGGGTACGACATGGGGTTTGAGGGTGGTGCGGATGAAGGGATTGAGGCTAGGGTAGATATTGCTGCGTCACATGTTCTAGATATTGACCAGCTATTGCAGGAACTCCGAGATCGATTTGATGACGACTGGGGTAGTGAAAGGCTGGCGATTTACCCACATATGTTTGTCTCTGACGACAAGCAACCAGGGGTGAAGATGTGTCGTTATTTGCAGTGGATGGGGCAACCTAAGCACTGTGAAGGCTACATCTTACCTAAACATCACGTCACTTTGATGCGTTTTAGGATGTGTGTCTGGCCTTTGGCTGTCAACTGACCCCATGGTAGGGAACGAGCCGCAAGGTGGTGTCGGGTATGCAATAATCGGCAGGCAGTGGAGGACGAACGGCACGTGCTACTAGAGTGTCCGGAATATGCAGATATCCGTGCTAAGCTCTGGACCCTAGGCACTGCTCCGGGAGATGTTATGAATGCAGTGATGGGTGTCGAGAATCAACGCGGGTTGGCACATGTCTTGGATTGCATACGGAGACGTAGGTTGCAGTACATAGACGACTAATGAGGACCACAGTACAGTGTTATGATTTGTTGCCTTTTTTCTTTTTATCCTTTTCAGTTATTGTTTCCAGCTCGGCGGCTCATGAGCCTCTTGGCTCGTCTGGGCCGTACAAGCTCAAGAAGCTTGTAATCAAATAACGTCAAAAACGTCAAACGTTGGATTCCAAACTTTTCTGAGCTATGTCAGACCCGTCGGACTACATGTTAATGCACCCATGTGGATACCGCTACCTCTAGCCACGTTAATCCTGGCCGTGATGTACTTGCAATTGAGCCATACCTGCATGGAGCGTACTAGAAACGCCGGATGCGGCCCGGTGCTGTCTTTTGACCTGTTTCAAGATCTAAGTCCTCAAGATTTAAACTGTTTGTGTCGAAGAAGAGGCGCAATTATTGGCGCAACTATTTGTTCTGTGTCTCACCCGGACAGGAACGAGCCACAAACCAACTGACAGGGTGTGGGCTTCGTCGAAGCCGGCCGGCTTCCGTGGAAAAAGGGCGGGGCCCCCCTGCATCCGTACAGGCCGGTAGCTAAGGCGGCACGTGTGACAATTGATGGGTAGTGTCAACGAGGTGGGAGCTGTGCTTGTTGCAGCAGTGCTGATGCTGTGGGAGATATGCTTTCGCCCCACAGCCGCAAGCTTCATCACGGCACACTGCAACTCTTCGGAGGCCCCGAGCATTGGCCAAAGTAATTGTACAAACGAGCAGCTTGCGTACTTCATAGAGGAATGAAAGCAAATTTGTCGGCCTGCTGGTGGCAAGTCGGAATGCCCGTGCGGGCAAATGGTAAACACAAGCTGGGTGTTCGAGTTATCATACACCGTCATTTCAGGATTCAGTTATGAAATACGTGGCACCCTTTGAGATTAAATTTAGGCCGAGAGGCGTTGATGTGACTTTGGGCTGGGTCAATGTAGGCAGCCAAAGTTGTTTGTGCTCCTACGATTCTTGTTGGCTACAGACGAGATACCTTGCAATAGAGAATGCATTTATATAACCAATAACGCGTTTCAGCCGGGCGAGATATTACATTGGTCGGTCACACATACACACACATACAGGTAGACAGACAGACAGAGACAGACAGACAGGCAAACAGACAGACAGAGACAGACAGACAGACAGACAGACAGACGTGGGCAATCCTACAGGGTAGGGGCCCCCTGGGCGCTTCACGCTGGGGCCCCGCCCAAAAGAAAGAGAGAGAGAGAGAGAGAGAGAGAGAGAGAGAGAGAGAGAGAGAGAGAGAGAGAGAGAGAGAGAGAGAGAGAGAAAGAGAGAGAGAGAGAGAGAGAGAGGGAGAGAGAGGGAGAGAGCAAAGGTTATTTAAGTGTTACAACCCCCGGTGTTGTAGACTTCAGTCGACACAACCACATAATGGGGGCATCGAAAGATACCGATTGAGACAAGTGTCTTGAATAAATAGTCATCAGTGACTCCACTTGGGCCTCGCGCCGATAAGAATCCCCAGTACGACTGGGCGGCGCGGTATCCAGAAGCCATAGTTCGCAGGAACTACTCTCGCTCGGTCAGACGAAACTGGGACGCAGGTCCCAGCTTTACGTAGGTAAAAACCCCGCCCATACGCAGGTATGGACTTCCGCAGCGGTGCGGCATTAAGGTGGCGGACGACTAACAGTAGTCGCTTTAGCCGCCTGCAGCTAACAGTAGCCCAAACGCGCCCATATGCAGATATGGACTTCCTCAGCAGTGCGGCACTCGAATGGCGGACGACTAGCAGTAGTCGCTTTAGCCGCCGCAGCTAACAGTAGCCGCAAGTAAACTAATAGCAGTATTAGTTAAAAACCAGTAATCACCGACAGTGGAATTGATGGGTGTTAGTAACATTGAAGTTCGATAAATCGAACTGGATGAGATAACCACCGACAGTTAGGATTCGGAGCCCAAACCGTTGCAGAAAACCTTTACAGGATACAACACCCGGTCGTCGTCGGCTGCTCACCTGCGCAGCTGTTGTGTCGTTCTAAGTTGTTCATGACAGTGCCCCAAGAGAGCTGTGAACAGGTTATTTATCTGACAGAAGCCGCAAAACACTCCCCTCCAATATTTTTCCACTGCCCGGTCAGCAAGCGGAGGTTGCGCCCGAGGAAATGTGTGTGTATGTATGTCTGTGTGTGTGCGTGCGTGCATGTGTGTGCGCGTGTGCGTGTGTGCGCGCGTGTCTGTGTGTGTGTATGTGCTATGTGCTATGGATTTTATGGATTTTATGTATGCGTGTACTGCTGTATTTTCCAGGCCAGATATCTCTTGTAATTCGTTGTGATGTGATTAGGAGATCGCTGGAGGCGATTGTGCCTCGTGGTGATGAGAGTCCACCCACCGGTGTCTTCCCGGGCGCCAATCCATCCACACCCAACCATAAGTGACGTATATGCACATGCACGTGTGTACGGAAACCGCGGACAGTGTACGGTGTCCCCATGTGTACGATTACACCATTTTTGCCAGTCCGGGGGGGCCGCACAACGGAGCGCTGCGAGCGAGTCGAGGTGGGCCGAAGCCCATAATCAAGACGTCACACGCCCTGAACCGTGACCTCCACACACGCCCTTCCACAGAACCGCCTGCGCCTCCGCACTCTGTTTAAGCGACCTGCTATAACTTTTTTTGGTCACCATTCGTGTATGTGGCTGTCTTTAAGTAGGGTTTCCATAATATCCCAGCTCCCGTATAGGTAATCAGCTGCAGCAGCTACTATGTCCTTTAAAAGGGTGAGAATGAGGTGGTGTTTGGGAGTCAGATTTGCTCCGGCTGGGAGAAGAAGTTATCCTCCAACTAACCAACCAACCAACCAACCAGCCAACCAACAATCAACCAATCAGCATATGTATGCGTGCCTCATTGCAAGATATACATTCAATGAACCCATATACATACACATATACCCTTGCACACACAGACACCCGGGCAGTTGGCAATTATCAACCAACCAACCGTACCTGTCATGTATTTTGCCCCCCCCTGCAAAACACTTCTCCCAAAGCCTGTCTCGCCTGGGCCGTACGGCAACAGTACGGGATCGTAATAGTCACATGGACATATACCGTGGCAGCCACATTCAAACATACAATCAATCCTATCAACCTTCCCGGCAAGACACAAGATCACAGCAACCTGCGGATCCGAAATCCATCCAGCTAGGAGCTGACCTCCCAAAGCTCACATGCTGCGCTCTTTTCATGCTGCGTTCTCCGCGCTTGTGGTCGTGCCCGTCGGGTGGATAGTTGGGTGGGGCCCGGATAACAGAATGCGGAGGGCGGTAGCAGCGGCAGCAGAACAGGCAGGCATATAGGCCATTGGGAAGAACAGCACTGTGAGGCCTTATGGGCGAAGCCCTATTATTCCCATATGTATCCATACGTACGGACTCTTTCATGCAGGGGAAAAACGCCCGGGTACGTCTGGGTATCCACATGCAGTTGCGAGATCGGTGCATCTACAGGTCCGCCGCTGGGCAGCTTTTCTGGGCAGTCTCACAACCTCGGGCTGCGGGGGTTGTTCCTCTTCGTCCGCCTGCCGGACTCCTCTGCGGTTGGGGGAGGGACGCGGGGCGCACACGGAGGCGGCGGCCGGACGAATGGCCTGATGAACGGACGAGCGGCTTCTCACCCCTAGCGGGTCCCTGCGGGTCCCTGCGGGTATATCGGCTCCGTGTGTTCTTCGGCGGACCTGTAAAAGGACGTGAATTTATATCGATGACCACATGGACCTCCACATTCATCCCTCCCTCCCTCCCTCAGCCGCCATTTTTCCTTTCTTTCTTTCCTTCCTTCCAGACTTTTAAAGTTCATCAAAAGCCAGCACGCACTGCGTCTGCTCATCCTCTTAGTCTGTCAGCATGCTCGACAGTGAAAATCCATCTGGTGGTGAGTGACTGCGTCGACAGGGGCAATAAACCTAGCCGCGCAAGAGCGGCCCGACAAGGAATCCTTCCATCCATCCAGGAATTGATGCATCCATATTTCCTCTTTCCCAAACACCATTGTCTGTGCATCAGAAAAAAGACCCAACAACATATTCCGCCGTTTTTTGCATTTCTATCACTTATAAATATATTTATGATTATAAAGGCCATGATGCCGTAATGCCGACAGTGATAATAATGAACGACGATGCAGTAGCAATCCCGGATAAGAGCTCGCAAAAAGCCTCCTCCTTATATCGAGAGGCATCACCGCACCTAATCTCACCGCACCTTCGCATCCTCTGCGCCCACAGGGCTGTGGGGCTCAGCAGTGGAGGGCACCCCCCCTTGTTGCCCATCCCCTGCTGCTATGCCGCCGGCGCTTGGCTGTCGGCGCACCGCACTTGGTCTTTTATTGCAACCACAATTCATCAGACCGACGTAGCGTCCTAACCGTCCCATATGCCAACGCAAACGCAGCGTATCGAAACACATCGCAGCACAATATAGCACTGACTGCAGGTTCGTGTCGTTCTTTCTGAAGTCGTCTTCTCGTGCATTTTGCCTCATGGAAACGCTGTCTTTTCCTCGTTGTTTTGTCGTCTTTGGATTGCGACGCACGATACAAAATGCGATACACAACTCCTTGGGACTGGATAGCGCAACCTTCCCCATTGACCATGGCGCCCCGTGCCCGAGAGGAAAGGTCTGTCTGCTACTCCAACTTCTGCTACCGCAACTCAATGCATTGTTACTACCAATTACTCCTAAAACAACCACTTCCACTCCTACGACAACAAAAACAACAACAACGACAGCAAGATGCTCCTGCGCCTATACTCCATGCCGTAGCAACTCAGCTCCTGGTCCTTGCCTTGCCTTGCATCGCACAACCTGCGTCGCTTCCCATCGATGAATCTCGCCGTTACGGCCGCCAGCACCGTCCCCGTCTGATCCACCCTCCTCCTCCCCCTCATGCTGTTTTCCCTCCTCATCATCATCGCTGTCTCCACTATCTCCGCTATCGCTGCCGTACTCAAAGCGCTGCGGCCGCTCCTCCGATGCTCCTAACGACTGCTGCTGGTGGTGGTGCTGCTGCTGCTGCTTCTGGTTATGAATGTGATTGTAGTTAAGATTATGATTCTGGTTATGATTATCACTATGATTCTGGTTACGTATGTTACTGTTATGGTTATGAATGTGGTGGTGATTTGCCACCGCCATTTTATCCCGCGGGTCATCGCAGTCGCAGTCGCGGTCATGATCTCGGTCCTGTGCTTGAGAAGTTGCGAGTTTCGCCTGCTGGGCCTGCTGGGCCTGCTGGGTCATGGCCGCGATGAGAAGTTGCGTCCTAGCGGCCTCGGAACGCGCCATCAGCGCGTTGAGAGCGTACACCTCCACACGCCGCCGCTCCCGCTGCGCCGCGTGTCGGTGGCGCTCCTCCGACTGGGTCGTGGTGATGGTGGCGGCGTGAGGGCGGAATGCGCGCATTCGTGCGTCCATGCATGGTGCGATCGGGGGCCGCGCAGTGGGGGGGAGAGCCATTGCGAAGGGGATGGGGAGAGAGAGGGGGACTTGGGGTAAGGAAGGAAAAATGATGGTATTGGGTTGGATGGGGTGGTTGCTGGTTAGTTAACATGCTCGCGCGGGCTAGAAAGAAAGAGGGGGAGAGAGAGAGAGAGAGAGAGAGAGAGAGAGAGGGGGAGGGAGAGAGAGAGCTCAGTGTTTGTCTAAAGACAGTGAAATTCTTGTACGTCTATAACTGGGCACGTGTTCTTTCTCTTCAGGGTTTGTGTGTTATGTTTTCTGTTTCCTGTTTGTCCCAGGAAAGGTGATATGCAGTGATGGAGGGTCCCTGATGCGGGTGAAGCACCGCGAGGGTGAAGCACCGCGAGGGTGAAGCACCGCGAGGGTGAAGCACCGCGAGGGTGAAGCACCGCGAGGGTGAAGCACCGCGAGGGTGAAGCACCGCGAGGATGAAGCACCGCGAGGGTGAAGCACCGCGAGGGTGAAGCACCGCGAGGGTGAAGCACCGCGAGGGTGAAGCACCGCGAGGGTGAAGCACCGCGAGGGTGAAGCACCGCGAGGGTGAAGCACCGCGAGGGTGAAGCACCGCGAGGGTGAAGCACCGCGAGGGTGAAGCACCGCGAGGGTGAAGCACCGCGAGGGTGAAGCAAGCCCACGTGCGCTGATCCCGGTCTGGGGACTGCCCGGGAGCCGAGCCCCCAATGCAGCACCTACAGCCATCACATTTCGAAACGGCGGCCATCGTCCTCCCCTTCTTGCCACTTCTCCTTCCACTGCCATTGTTACTATTGCCGCTATTGCTCACCTGCCGCTGCCGCTTCGCCGCCTCCTCCGCCTCCATAAGCCGCGCCTTCTCCCTCTGAATCCGGCTGTATGCCTCCAACCGCTCCTGGCGTGTCGCGTAACGGCAAGAAAAAATGGGTATGATGGCGGTATCATCAAAATTTATTTCCATGATGTCCCTGGAATAATGATGGAGGTAATGATGAACAAAATGAATGAGATGACAGAATCGGGCGCAATGACAGACGTCAATACATCAGATACAGCGCACAAGTCTATATACCAAGATAGGCCGCTTTGCCCGCAGGTCCTCCGCAGGTCCAAACCGCAATCCCCCCCCAACGGGGCACAGCCCCGGACACCAGGGACTTCATCTGGGCTGTTACGCAAAGGGGCTCCAGGGAGCTCCATCGCCTTCCTAATATCCATGAGCATCAGCATCAGCATCAGCCGGGATGTTATGCGGCCCATTATCAGCCACACAGCCACACAGCCGTCTCCGGACGCCCAAGGGGACATGGACTTTCCCCATATTTCGTTCTCGCCAGTGGCACAACAGAAAACGTCTTTGCCGATATTACATAGAGGAGTAGTGTGTGCCTTTGTGGGTCTCCGTACAGCAGGGAGACGTGTTTATGTGGCGTTTCCTCAAGGCAAAGTGGCATTTGATTTGTCCCAGGCTTCCTAACCCGAAGAGTCCACACCTGGGCTCGGCGGACGTGCTCCGAAGGCTCACGAACCGTAACCGATCCAAAGGTTCGGTTGGTGACGGCGCCGCCGCTGCTACTGCACGCCGACTCGCCGCCGCCGTCGGCGTCCACGCCAGCGTCCGTCGACCCTGGCGGCGGCTGTGTGTGATGAAAGCGCACCGGGGTGGCGTGGCGACCGGTACGACGGCGGGTGGGACTGCCGGCGGCGGCGGCGCCGCCGCCGCTAACGCTGTAGCTCTTGCCGGCGGTGCAGCCGGATACAGGGCCGGCGGCGCCGCCGATGACGAGAAGCGCCGTCGAGCCGCCAACGCCGCCGCCAGGAGTGGCGACGGCGGTGGTCGTGGCGCCGCCCGGCTGGGTGCCGACGCCGGGTTGCGCAGCTCCAGGCGGCGGCTGTAGCTGCTGCTGCTGCAGCTGCGGCGGCGGCGTGGGTCTCCGCCAGTCCGGCGGAGCGGCAAGTGACGGAGACAATGCGGGAGCGGCGGCGGCGGAAGAGGCCGCGGCGAAGGAGGAGATGGCGGCAGGCAAGACGGAGGATACGGTAGGCGCAGTTACCGTTACATCAGCCTGGTGATGCGGTTGAGGATGCAATGGAGCTAGATGCGGCGGCGGCTTTGATTGCGGGTAGGTCCCGCCTGGCGCGTAACCCATAGAATTGCGGCTGCCAGGGCCGCCGTCGGTGGCGGCAGCGGCCGCCACCGCTGCCGGCAGCGGCAGTAGCACCGTCGGTACGGGATCCAGCGGCTGCAGCTGCGGCGGCGAGCTACGGCCAGGTCGCGACTCTGCAGCCCCAACGCCGTCACCGGCTAAGCTGGCGGTTCCGCTGGCGCGACGTCGTTGCTGCTGCTGCAGCGGCGGCGGCGGTGGCGGCTGTTGCTTATGACTCTGGACGTGGTGATGGCTATTATGCTCCTCAGAGCCGCCACTTAGAAGCTCTGGCGGCTGCGGCGCCGCCGCCACCGTTGCTGCACTTATGTCGTACGGGTAACGCCCTGAGGGCGTAGATGTAAGCGGCTCCAGGGAATGGCGCCAGGAGCTGGTAGCCAGGGTGGCGGCCGCGCGCGGTGAATGGGGCTCAGAATGGGATCCAAAGGAACTGGACTTCAAAGGGCCGGCGCCTGCGGAGGCGGCGACGGCGCCTGACGGCGGCAGCAGCCCGGTGGCGACGGCGCCTGCGGAGATGCGATAGGTCGGGTTGGACTGTGCGATGATGCCGCTGATGCCGTAGCCTTGCAAGCTGAGGGCCTCGGATGCGGCGGCGGCGGCGGTGCCGCTGCTATTACCGCTGATGGCGGAAAGCAACGAGGTTGTGGAAGGATCGCGAAGGCGACTGGGCGGCCGGCTCAGCGGTATCAATGGCTGCGTGGGCGTTGGCGGCGTTGGCGTTGGCGGCGTTGGTGTTGACGGCGGTGGCGTTGGCGGCGGTGGCGTTGGCATGGATTTGAGGGACGGTGGACGGGATAGGGGGTTGGTGAAACAGACGAATCCCGAGGGGATTCGCGCTAGGGCCTGGTGATCTCGGTCGTTGCCGCTGCCGGCGTTGACGTTGGCGCTGCATCCGCCGGCGACGGCGGTGGACATATTCTGCAGTACGACAGCAGCCGACGGCGTCGCCACCGACAACGTCTCCGAGCCGCCAGCACATGCAAGGGCCGGTCCGGAACCTTGTAACGACGGCACCGCCGCCGCTGCCGCCGCCCCATTCGGCTTGGAACTGCCCGTTCTCATGCCGCCAGGTCGCATGACCTGTCCATACACTGATGCTATGCAGGCTGCGCTACTGCTGCGGCTGCTGCCAGTACTGGCGCTGCCGCCGCTGCCCCCGCTATCATTGCAAGACTTCATCGTCCGCTGCTTCGAACGAGAGCGGCGCCCGCGGAGCCGCCTGAGGGTGCTACTGCTACTGCTAGATCTCAAGTTGCCGCTGCTACTGCCGCCCAAGCTGCCACCGCTGCCAGGGCCGTTGACGCCGTCGCCGCTACTACGGCGCTTCTTGCTACAGCTTCGTCTGGTACTACCGCTACTGCCGGAGCGCGCGGCAGCTGACCCCAACCTTCGTTCCCGGGACCCAATCACCTCCCCTGGCCGCGCCTCGGCAGTATCCCTGGCGGTGCTGCTATCCCCGGTATTGCTACAGCCGCCGTCGCCGCCGCCACCGCCGCTACTGCCGCTGTTGCCATGATCTGCAGGGATCTTGCCGCGAGCCAGCGACGAGCCCCCCGGCGACGCCACCGGCCTGTGAGTATCAACCGATGTCGTACTTGACCTTGCCGCCGCCGTTGACTGTTGTAATGATAGCAACTTCGACCGTGTCTCTGCGGCGCCGCCGTACGCAGCCGACGCAAGATGCCCGGTTGTACGATTATGTCGTACCGAGGAGCTCCGTACAGCAGGTTCCCGCTGAGGTCGGGGGCTCTTGGCACCGCCGCCGCCGCTGCCGTCGCCGCTGTTAACATTAGAGTTATCCCCGCTTCTGCCGTACAGCTCCACAGGCGGAGGGCGTGCGCAGCGCTGGCGCATCGGCGGCGTCGGCGTGGGCCGGGGGTTTGTACAGCAGGAGGCGGCAGCACCGGGTGCGACTGCCGTACCATTCGCAACAAGCCCGGCGGCGGCGGTGGGAAGCCCCCCTTGCGGAACTCTGTCGTCCACCGGTTTCGCTGGCCCTGACTCGGCTAAACCGCCGGGCAGCCTCGTCTTGCTACTGCTACTGCTACAGCCACCCTGCGCCCCGTCCAAACAGTCAAGCCCCACCAATGACGGCGTCCCCAGTGCCGCGATAGCCACTGCCTGCGATAAGCCATTCCTGAATATGCTCCTTCGGCTAGTGCTACTGCTGCTACTGCCGGTATGGCCAGCGGCAGCGGCGACGACGCCGGCGGCGGACGCAGTGGCGGCGGCGTCAGCTAAACTGTGCCGTGCGCAAGAGCCCCCTCCCGTCGGTTGGGCAGTAGCCGTCGCTGAAAGACACGAGCGATTGCCTGTGCTGGGCCTGCTACTGCCGCTGTCGCTGCCGCAAAGCACCCTGCCGCCGCTGTCGCCTAAGCCGCCGCCCTGCGCCACACGCCAGCTGTTGCGGCTACTGCTACACCTGCCACTACCACTCCCGCAAAAATCACTGCTGCTACCCCAGCTGCTGCTGCCGGCAGACATGTCGCCTCGCGAGGCGACGCTGCTGCTGGTGCTGCTGTCCGTTGATGCACTCCAATGCAGTCCCTCCTGCTGCTGCTGCTGCTGCTTCTGCGACTGCTGCTGCAAGTGCGACTGCTGCAACTGTTGCTGCTCCTGCGACTTCTGCTGCGGCTGCTGCAAGTGCGACTGTGCGCAATTGGGTGGTTGTTGCAGTGGTGACGGCGGCTGCGGTACAATCTGCGGCAGCGGCAGGCTGTAGCAACTCTGTTGACCCGCCGACACACTTGGGGTCCCTAACCCCGTGCCCGTGCCCACCCTTCCCTGGGAGAGAGAGGCCGACCGCGAAAGCGACGCCACCGGCTGCTGCTGCTGCTGCCGCCGCTGTTGTTGCTGCGATGGCGTTGCGGCCGGCAGCCGTGGTGATGACGGTAACGGTGCTGCTGCAGCGCCGGTCGGCAGGGGCCCGCATGCACACACCGGCTCGCAGCCTTCCAGCCCGGCGTCGAGTCCAGTCCTGAGCCCAAGACCGAAGCCGTGTGCGCTCCCAGTGCAGTTCCCATCGTCTTGAGGAGGTTGTGATGGTGGCAGCTTATTGGCGGGCCCTTGTGAGGCGCAGAGGGCTGCATCCCTGCAGGTTGGATTGCCGGAGGCGACCATGGCGACCATGCCGGAGGCGACCATGTCCGGTGCCATGGTGGGAGTTGATGGAGTAATGGGCGGGTCTGGAAGCAATGTCGTCCCATGTTGTTGGCTGACTGGATTTGGGTCGAGCTGAATGGAGCTGGAGGCGGCGCCGACAGCGCTTTGGTCCGCAGCTGCGTTAGCTAGGAGCACATCGACGGTGAGGGTGAGGCCCAGGCCGGGCGCAGGCGAGGTGCGTGATACAAGGATGTTTTGGGATTGGGATTCAGATTTTTGAGGAAGGAGCTGACGGTGGTTTGAGATGGGAGCGGGCGATGTCGCGCCAGCTGCATCCGCAGGGACGCCAGAGCCGGTGTGCCTGGCGGAGAGGGAAGCGCGGGGGACTTTTAGGGATGCAAAGTGCCAACACGGGAAGCTGCCTGTTGTGCGATAGGAAAGGCGTTGTTGGTGAGCGCTTAGGCAACGGGCGCTATGTGACCGCTGGAAGACCGGGTGCCCTGTGGCCGTAGGAAGGCTGGAGCACATGCGACATTACCTCCCCTGATACATGAGGCCGTAACGCAGCGAAAACTGGCTCAAAAGTCGAAATTTACGTCAGTAACGATAATAGTCCTTACCTTAACACCGAGGAGCCGCGGACCTCAAGCATGACACCAGCCGAAGAGCGCCTGGTGCCGCGGTCGTCATCACCAAGACAGTTTAAAGCAAAAGGGCCCGCCTTTGCGTATCATAATTGACTTTCACGAGATCGATCATGTTGGTCAAAGGCTTTGGCTGCCTTCGACCCCAGAACCCATTAGAAAGCGAATGCTGAGGCTTGAAAAAACGAGGAGGGAAGCCTTCTGCCAGTGGACTGTATGTATAAAAACCATCTAAAGCGAAAACGTTAGACTACTCGCTGCTCGTACAGAATGCAGCTCCGAGACCTTAAGCATTCTCCATTAGTCGAAGCAGATTTACAGCTTTGGAATCAGGATGTCTCAGTCCGACGTGACCGCAGCGATTCGGGTTTTAGCGACTTTGTGTACCAATCGCTAGCCTAATCAGGTGCTTTCTACTGAGCGCCAGGCCGCAATCACATGACCTTGATAAGCCCTACCCTACGAAACGTCTGCAACAAAAGTCTGCGACGTCTGTCCTCCTTGCATCCCCGTAGACACCCAGCTTGCGCTTTGGCCTGGCCACCGCTTGGCCGATTGAACCCAAGCCTTCGCATCGGAGCTTCCCTGCCCTACTGCGCCCCGCGCGCGGAGCCTGGGCTTCATTCCGTCCTCATCTGTCATCCAAGGTAACAGTAAATTGAAGCGGGCTTACTGTCTAACATTTTCTTTTCCCCACTGTATTCGCAATGCGTCAGCACTTTCATCCCGGTACTTTACCCCAGATCGGTACCCCCTCCCCTGCACCTTCAGCCTTGTGTGACCCCAAGCAGCAACATTGATAACAGTAGTGGTGGAACTCAGAAGTGCACTTCATGCCGCGTGCCGCGTGTGCCGCGTTCATTCGGGCACCTTTCCCATCCGGGTCCCCTGTCTGGAAACGTCTTTTTGGACCTGTGATTTGTGTCCTTGGAGTTGTCGCTTGCTCAATAACTACCACCACCAGCATCACCACCAGCATCACCACCAGCACAACCAAATCACCATCACCAGCAGCGCAACCAGCACCACTATCAGCTGCTGCTGCGACGACAACCCATCCCAACAGCAATAACCTCCTTCCCAAAATTGGATCAGACTCCAAAGAATCGTCACATCTTCATACGAGAGTCGTACGGCAGTCGTACCTAGTCGTACCTTTCCACGTTTGTCCATGTCATCAAGAACATGGACAAATCCCTTAATTCTACCGATTAGCAGTTGTAGTGCTTAGCCTTCTACTTCATGTACTATTCCCTCCACGAAACCCCCTTCTTATTCTACGACGTGCTTTGCCCCCCAACACCCCCGCTTTTGCCTCCGTTACGCAGGTATCATCATCATCATCATCAACAACAACAACAACAACAACAACAGCAGCAGCAGCAGCAGTATTCCATTAGCCCCGTCCGGCCAACCATGACACCCAAACCCACCACGGCCACCGCCGCCGCAGCCGCCGGGGCCACTGAGCTCACTGCCTCCGCCGCCGCCGCCGATCTTTCTACAGCCCCCGGCGGCGGCGGCGCCGCCGCCGCCGCCAGCAGCATCACTAGCAGCAGCAATGGCCCCTCCGAGCAGCCCTCCGGCATGTCATCCGAGGCTGCCTTACTGGCGGCCATCAGCGAGGTTCCCACCCTGAGTCGGTTGGTGGTCCGGGCGGCGAACGAGGACCTGGGCCGGGGAGGAGGGAAGGGAGCAGCAGGAGGAGGAGGAGGAGGAGGAATTACCATTACGGTGCGTTTGTGTGGGGGGGGGCCTA
>NW_003307650.1:170627-172212 GCF_000143455.1 Volvox carteri f. nagariensis | reverse complement strand
GGGGAGGGGAGGGGAGGGATGGAGGGGCGGGTGATGTATTTTGAGCTGGGGGGGCGGGGTGCAAGTTGCCCTACGTGTACGGCAGCTGGGAAGAGGGTCGAGGGCAAGGAAGCGGCAGGGTTTGTGTTAAGTGGGGAGGGTTATGATCAGAGATGAAGGAGCAGCATAAATAGGGGTGACTGAGTGTCCCGCTTCATAGGGCGTCCTGCGCCATTATCAGCCTATAGAGGGTATAGATAAAAAGGTTGGAAAACCCCAAACCCGTGTTCCCCGGGGCCCTTCACTCCTGGAGGATTCCCCCATTGTGGCTGACCCCGTGGGGCCCTTCGTCCCGCGGGTGTACTGCTTCGTACAGGCCACTTTGCAGCAACGTAATCTGCCGGCCAACGCCCAGAGGAGGTACAACATCACGGCGGCGTTGACGGCGGTCGGCGACGGTACGGCAATGGATAGCGGCACCGGCGGTGGGGGTGCTGCTGCTGTGCGCGCGCTGGTCGGGATGCCGCAGGTGCGGTTTCGGAGCAGGGGGACCCGTGTGTAAACGACACGGGTAACGACACACGCATAGACATACGCTCGAGTATGCGTATTTGGCCGTACGAATGTCGTACAGGGAACTCAACACATACAGGCAGTTTTGGGAGGGGGGCGGGTGTTGACAGCAGGGTCCTGGTCAAGTACCTCTTCGTAGTCAACGCCTTTCGTCACATTAACCCCTCCCCCCTCGCCTCCTTTTCCCCATTCCCCCCTCCCCCCGCTCTTTTCCCCCGCTTTGTGAAACTGATAAAAACACACAAAAACACACACGCCACGCATCCTCACGCGCACGCAGGAACTCCACGCGGACGTTCAGTTGGTCAGCGTGTCACCCTCCGGTGAGTTGTACGGCGGCAGTTGGTTAATAACGGTCATGCGATGGCGGTCGGTGGGCCTTGCTTTCCTAACTCGGCCATTCTCTCTCTCTCTCTCTCTTCACAAAACACGCTCTTTTTCCCCGCCGCGACGTTCGCCCTTTCCTGACCCATCAGACCGCCTTTCCTCCCCCCCCCCCCCAACTTTTCCCCAATACCCTTGATCCCGTGTTTAGGGGCTCCCCCCTTCCCGCCCCCAGGGGTGACGGGTGGGCGTTGGTAGTTGATCTTTCCCGTTGATTCTTGCACGACATTATTTCCCTCTTTCCTTCCTCCACCCGCTCCGCAGCTGCGAGCAAATAAAAATAGTGATTGCGCAATTGCCCCACGGGACATCTGCGGCGGCTGGTGCTTCACTCGTCGGCATCCGTGGGTGTTTTGACTTAGGGTTTGACTATTAGGATTTCTCCCCCCAAACCCCAACCCCAACCCCACCTCCACCTCCACCTCCACCCTCCCTCTCGACACCGCCGCCAACTCCCCACACCCTCCTCCCCAAACCCCTTCTCCCCCCCCATTCTTTCCCCCCAAACCCCTTCTACCCCCCCATTCTTTCCCCCCAAACCCCTTCTCCCCCCCCATTCTTTCCCCCCAAACCCCTTCTACCCCCCCATTCTTTCCCCCCAAACCCCTTCTCCCCCCCCATTCTTTCCCCTCAAACCCCTCTCCCCCCC
>NW_003307650.1:168568-168854 GCF_000143455.1 Volvox carteri f. nagariensis | reverse complement strand
TGGAACTTGCCGTACCCAGGTGAGTCATGTACGGCGTCGTGCAGGCGTAGGACTTTTTTGTTTGTATTTTTGGTGTTGCGTTAGATATTAATGGTGAAAGGGTGGGAGGGATGAAGGCGCTTTCGGAGGAATTTGCTCCCCTCAGTTCGATATTTTTTTCTCTCCATCTTCATCGAGCCACTTCCATCGTTTTTGGAAAACACGTTTCCCCTAGCTACGTCCTCCTAACTACCCTCTCCCCCCCCCCCGATCAATCGTGTGTGGTTCGTCTTTCCCCCCCCCCCCC
>NW_003307650.1:124963-168101 GCF_000143455.1 Volvox carteri f. nagariensis | reverse complement strand
ATTCAGTCCCTTTCCCTTCCCCCCCCCCATTCCCCCCCTCCCAAACCCCGCCATAACCCCGAACCCGATCCCAAGAGGACCGCCCTGGAGCGCACCCCCGCCTGGTGCGGTCCTGAGTCGTTGAAGGACGCCGCGGGCCCCCGTAGCTGGCGGGGGGTGGGTGCGGCGGGGGAGGACTGGGGGGAGCTCAACACGGGGAAGAGGCCCCCGGCGGTGTACGTGCTGGACGTGGAGAGGAGGGAGGTGGTCAAGGTGAGGGGGAGGAGACTGCGGGTGTGTGGGATGGGGTGGGGAGACTGCGGGTGTGTGGGATGGGGTGGGGAGGGTGGGGGTGTGTGGGAGGGTTTTTGTGTGTGTGTGTGTGTGTGGAGGGGGGGGTCAGGGGGTTTAAGGAGTCTGGAGGAGGGTTATCGAAACCCGCCGACTTGGGCATGACTGAATGTTCTCAGGTGTGAAGGGTGTGTATGTAGGTACGTATGTGTGTATGTAGGCTGGTAGGTAGGTAGGTAGGTGCTTAAGTGAATGTAACGGAGGTCAACATGTGGTGTGGTGCTTTCGTACGCGTGCCGTACGTCGTACGCAGGTGCCTGGCTTGCCCGCCGAACATTCGGTTGGCCAACCGATTTGGTGTCCACCCCAGCCAGCCACGTCAGCGCCAACGACCAACGGAATTGCATCAGAGTCGTTGGACGATACAACCGCTATTACAACTACCGCAACCACCACCGGCGGCGGTCCTAACGGTCTCCTGATGGTGGCCTGGCCCCATAAGCCGCCGCCATCGTTTCCGCGCCTCGCGGCGTCCATTAACTGTCGGAAGTTGGGGGTAGTTTTCTGTTACAACCGCTCTGCGCACTTGTACCATGTGGCAGTACGGCGCGGTGCTGATGGGTGAGTTTTCCTCTGTTTTCCGTTTGCCTAATTTTTCTTTGGCTTCCCCACCGCCTCCACCCCTAACCTCTTCTCATCCGCGTATCTTCGCCCCCACCTCTCTGCATCTCTCCCCCCCCTTTCCCTCCCACCGCCGATTGGTTAGTTATGCCTCCACTTCTGGCGCATCAGTCTTTCCTTAGCATCACCTTCACTCGCTCGTAGTTCGTCTTTTCCCCTCTTCCCCCCCCCTTTGTCCCCCCATCCTTGTTTCCTTGCATGTCATTCCCTCCTTTCCCTGGGCTGCGCTTTCCATATCTTGACTACGTTGTCTATATGTCTGTTTGTCTGTACGTATGTGTCTCTTTGCTGGGTGTACGGCAGTGTACTGCAGTTTGGATCCTGGGCCCGGCGTCTGGCTCCTTCCCTGGAGAGCTGCCTGAGCCCCGCGTTCAGTCCAGGGGGTGACGTGCTGTGTTTCGTGTCGCATTCGGAGGCTGTGACGACGGGTGAGCTCGTGAACCTAGTGCTGGTGGTGTTTGCGGTGGTGGTCGTGGTGATGGTGATTGGGGTGATGAAATAGTGGGTATGTGTGTGTGTATGTGTGTTTGTGTATTTTGTTGTGAATGTGTGTTTTAAAAGATCATTTATCAATTTATGTGTACTGGCTGGTTGATTTTGGCGACAAGTTGACCGAATTCAGCTAATCTTCTTTTGCAGCCGCCGAACAGCCCGAATAAAACTGCTGCCCGAATAACTACCGCGGAAACGGCCAACTGTCACAACGGCCTCCGTTATGTCGAACCGTGTCTTCGAACCTCTTTTTCCCGTCTCGTTGCCCCTCTCGCTGCTGCTGCGGGATTTCGGTGTGGTGGCCTTGAGAGTCTCCCTTCCCTTAATCATTTCCTTTGTTACCCACGAACACAGCATCATCGCCAGAGGGGCCAGACGCGATAGAGCTACCAACCGTTGCCATTAACTCAAATGTCCTCTCCGACACCCGCACATCCAACACGCATACATGCACCCACACACGCGCGCGCACCCACACAAACACGTAAAATTGTAAGGTAAAATTGTCCGTGTGCCAATCGCGTGACTCAGGCCATTAAAACACATACACACACATTGCATGCCCCGCATTCCTCGCGGGTGCCCGCCCACGCACTTCCAACCCACCTTTCCCCCCCATCCCCACCCCAATCACAAACCATCTGGTCAGGAACCCACGGCGGTACGGCACGTCTGTACCGCATGGATTGGTCACCTCAGGTGCGTCACAAGTACGACCGCAGCCGTACATTAGCACGGCAATCCGAGGCGAAATGGCTACTGCTGATCCTGCTCTGTGTCCACTCACCCGCTTGCCTGCTGGTCGCCTACCTTCATTTTCTTAGTGGGTGGAAGGGCGGCAAAACATGGTTCAAAACATAGCATACATTTGAAATATGCGCAATCATGATATTTTCGTTCCCGGGTCGCAAGACGGCCCGGAGTCTCGTACCGTCGCGCGCGTGTGTGTGTGTATGTGTGTAAACCCCAGCAATCACGCCATGCTTTCCCCCTTCCTTTTCCACCTCGTAGATTAGATTACACGACCCCCTTCCCAGCTGCCAGATGCATCCCATCCCCCCGTTCCCTTCGTTGCCCTTCTCCCGCCGCCGACGAAACTTCTCTCCATCGGCGGCTTCACAGTAAACCTGCCCTTTGCTCCTCGCGTGCCGTGTTATAATAATATCCATAACTGTTTTAGAAATCGCCTGTCGCCCGCTATTTTTAAAACCCGCCTGTTGCCTTTCAAAAGCCCGTGCCGGTGCAGGTGCCCCGCCTTTCAAAACCCGTCTCGTCTCTTGTTTCCCCCCCCCCCAGGCCGGTGGCCCTCTGACTGGCCCGAGTGCGGATCCGGAGTTGGTGGTGGATGTGGTGGAGCGACCCGCGGGTCACTCCGCCTTCCCTGGGCTCTACACCGCAGCCATTCCCGATGACGGATTCCTGGGTAAGGAGGAGCTCGTTCCTAGCTTCCTGGAGGTCTCTCCTTCTCCTCTGTCCCCTCGCCTCCCGTCCCCTTCTTGAGCCACGTCAAGGGCCAAGGGGTTTTGCAGGGTTCCGAAAGTTGTGTTTTTTCCAAACGCCCCTTGACACAACTCGCGTCTCACTGAACTTGTGCAGGTCATTCTCCTCCTAGTACTTGTATAGAGACGCTGTGCTTCACCTCCCCCACCTCCCTCTCCTCCTCCCGCCAAAAGAGGATGCGCCCATTTCCTCTCCCCCTTCAACCGAACTTTAACGACCTTTCGCTTTCACGTGGTCGTACAGAGCGTCCGGTGGTGTCGTGTTTACGTGTGGGGTCCCTCGCCTGTCCTTTCCCTCCCTAAGGGCCTGCGTGTGTGTTTTACCCTCCCAATAATCCCATTCTAACTACCTCCCCCCTTCCCCCTCTTCCCCCCCCGCTCCAAGGCTCCGAAACTCTGCTGGTCAACACCCAATGGGGAGCGGTCAACGCCATCGTGGCGATGAACATCAAGGCACCGGAAAAAGGCTCACCAGGCGCTGACGGCAGTGCCAACGGCAGCGACGACATGAGGGCAGCGGCGGCGATGGCGGTGCCGGTGCCGCTGACGCCGGTATCGCCAGGAACCGCGTTGTACGGCAACTGGACATTAATGGGCGTGGCGGGCGGCGTGGCGGTGGCGAGTCGCGTCGCGCCGGATGCCCCTGCGGAGCTCTACGTGGCTAAACTGCCGGTAAGGGTGTCTGGAATGTACGACATGTACGGCAGGGAGGAAAAGAAATGTACGGCATGTGAAGATCGTTTAACCGCTCGCGACTCAGATGTGAGATTACACGCGCACATACATACATACTTACTCATTTACATACTTACTTGCTTACGTTTGCAGGCCGATCCTGCCTCTCTCACCGCGGCTGACGGCAGCGGCGGCGGCAGCTCCCTCGTCTGGCAGCCTCTGGAGCTGGGAGCCCCCCCAGGATACGGCAGTGCTGGCGGCGGCCTGCGAGAGGATCTGCCACCTGTCGTACAGGAGACGTTGGATAATCTGGATTTCCAGGTGGGCGGGCCGGTGGGTGCGCAGGGCCGGGTGTTGCATGGGGTATGTGTACGCTTGTACATCTGTACATCTGTACGACTTGCCCACAATGCCTGCGGTCCCGGCAAAATGGATCAACGGTCCCGGCTTTCGTGCCACTTTGAATCCGGTCTGTGTCTCGTAAGTTTTTGAAAGGAATCGGCTTTGGATCCTGTTTTTTTTGCTTTTGAAGATCCAGCGTATTTGGATCCAGCGTCTGGATCGTGCTTTCGCTATTCACACGTATTCATTTTGTCGAAAGCTCCTCCACAGGTCGGAGCTTTCCGTCAGATGCCGTACACTTCCTCCGCCCTCCCCCCCTTTTTCGGGCCTCAGGTACTCCGCGTTACACCCCCCGGTCCTGGAGTCGGTGATGCTGATACCTCGGCCGCTTTTGATTGCCTAATTTGGCTACCCAAAGACAGAACAGGTGGGGGCTTGAACGTGGGGGAACGGGAAAACGGAAAAGTGGGAACCGTGTGGCTCCTCTCCCCGCGAGCGGACTGTGTGTGAAGAGCCGATAAGGGTATATCTATATAGGGGCGCGATTTGCATCACACTTTGCCCCCTTGCTTTGCGTTGTATGTTTTTTTTGTCTGTACGCATGCATGCATGTATGCATGTCGATGCCCTAGTTTGCCTGGTTTGCCTCACACGGAATGTATGTTTTTGGAATGTATGTTTTTTTAATGTATGTCTGCACGTGTGCGCGCACGTGTGCGTGTGTGTTTTGTTTGGAAAGATCCTCCTTTTATCCAATGCCAATATCTTCGCCACATCCCCCCCCCTAACAATCCCCCCAGTACAACCCATTCCAAGCATCCCAATTATACTCGGTTCGCCCCGCCCTCGTCATCCCCGGGGCTTGACCCGCTGTGCTCTAGGGGAAAAAACGTGTCAATGGGGTCTTAGCAGGGTTTTATAAAACCCTGCCGTACATCGCTTAGTCTGGTGACCGTCTGCTCGGATGGCCGCCTCTCCCCACCCTCCCCCGACACGAAAACCCCACAAACCCCCGACTTCCCCGTGACCCAGGTCCCGTACCTGCCGTACTTTCCCCCCACGGTGGCCCCCACACCGCCGTAACCCTGGGCTGGTACCCCTCCTTCGCGCTGCTCACCCGCCTGGGGTATGCCGTACTGTGTCCCAATTACCGGGGCAGTACGGGGTACGGCCAGTCGGCCCTGCTCAGCCTCCCGGGCCGTATTGGACGACAAGATGTGGACGACTGCATGGCGGCGTTGGAAACTGCCGTACAGCAAGGTACAATATATCATACTTTTCCATCCCTCACGTAGCTCAGTTACGGGAAAGCTGAAACCCTAATATTATCCATACAGGGCTGTATCCGAAGTAGCCACTGATATGAATATGAAATCGGACTTGGACCCTGGAATTGCAGAAGCAGCCCCGCCTTATGACAAGAAAAACTTAAAACCCTAAAACCCTCCATACGCCCAACCGCATCCGCAACACCCCCCCACACACTCAGGCACGCACACACGCATACACACAAATTTGTCCCCCCCAACCAACCAACCCGCAGGTCTGGTTGATCCCTCCCGGGTGTCCGTGGTGGGCGGCAGCCACGGCGGCTTCCTGACAGCGCACCTTCTCGGTCAGCACCCGGGGGCCTTCCGCTGCGGCGTCATGCGCAACCCCGTCACCAACATATCGGCCATGGTGGCCGCGTCGGACATACCCGACTGGTGCTATGTGGAGGTCCTTGGAAGCGAGGTACGGTACTGTACGGTAGGGTAGGGTACGGTAAGGTACGGTACGGCAAAAAAAGGGAGGTAGCTGGTGGGGGGAGTTGGATGAGACGGGAGGAAGGAGGGAAGGATTCGTAGGGTACGGCGTCCCCACATCCCTTTCCGGTCCTTCACTAACTGCTTAGCTCTCGGCCTCAAAGCCGCCGGAATACAAAGCCGCCGAAACACTCCTCGCAGTAATAAGTAAGCTCTCACATACACACGCGCGCGCGCAGGCACATCGATACATACGTACATACATACACCAACGAATGTCTGAAAACCACACGGACTGATACCTCTTCCTAACCTCCATCTTCCCCTTCCCCTTCCCCCATCTTCCCAAACCCCCCACCCCGGGAGCAGGAGGGCTGCCGCCGCGCCGCCCCCGTCGCCACCCCAGCCGACTTGGCGGCCATGTACGGCGCCTCACCAGTGTCGTACGTCGACTCCGTAACTGCCCCCGTGTTTATGATGCTGGGTGCCCGGGACCGTCGTGTTCCGCCCCTGGACGGATTGCAGTACTTGAGCGCCCTGCGGGGGAGGGACGTGGGGGCTGCGGGGGCTGCCCCCCCGCCCCCAACCCGGCTTATTGTATTCCCAGAGGTAAGGTTCGGCCGTATGTATGTCACGCTTACGCGGTATTGGAGTCGGTGCGTCATGAACCACCCTCTAAGCCTCATGCGTGTGTGAGGGAGGGGTCCCGAGCTCCCGTTCCTCTCCTCCGATCACCCCATACCCACTCCTTCCCCTCCCGCCACTCCTTCCCCTCCTGCTCAGGACTCTCACGGCCTGGATAAGCCCCAGACGGAATTCGAGCAATGGATCAATGTGGTGTGGTGGCTGAAGAGCTATGCAGGGCCTGAGGCAGCAGCGGAAGGGGCGAGGTCGGGGGAACAGGGGGAGGGGCAGCCGCAGACTGCTTAGGCGATTACCGGGTTGGCGGTTGGCGGTTGAGCCACACTGACCGCCATCACCATCGCCATCACCATCAGCGTCGGGCGAAAATACTTTACAATACTTTCATATATACATACATACGTGCGCAGCGTACGTGTACGAGGTATAGGGCGGCTATGAATGAATGTGTGCTTTTGCGTTTTTAGTGATCTAAGCCGCGATGAAGGAAATTTTTTTGTATGTGTGATGTGATGTGTGTATGTACATACAAGAGTGCAGGGCCTGGCGAGCAGACCGGGTATATTGTGGTGGTGCCGTGGTGGCGTGGGGGAGCGGTCTGCTTGGGGCGTGTGTCTGTGGGTGGGGGGAAGCTATCGGTCGCGGTGAAGGCGGGATGTGTGCATGGAGGTGTGATGCCCGGAGGATCTAGGACACAAGACAAGTTCATCGTGCGGCGTGTCGTGCGATTGTTTGAAGTACAGCAGGTGGATCAGGCAGGTGTCGTACGATGGCATGATGTCGTACTGTGTATGGAAGAGGGCATTGGATCGCTTATCCCTGGTAAGGCCTCCTTGTTGCGATCTAATGGCGCACATTGCGAGGCAGGGCACGAGTCGCCGCCCTGAACTGCGAAACAACATTACCGGGCTGTGAACCACGGAACCCACGAAACTTACCCATAGCGGAGGATGGTTTTGGGGATGGTCTTTCGACGCGCTTCTACTGGAGATAAAGCGGAGGGGGGGGCGATATCTGCGTGGCGAGGTTGGGGCTTTCGTTGCAGGGCCGAGGGTGCTGCACTCCGCAACATGACTTCTGTGCGAAGTCATACGATTGGAATGGAAAATGACTACTTGACGACGACTATATAGCTTTGGAAAACTTGAAGGTCAGGGTGCGGCGTTCGAGGTTTGTGCTCTTGAGGGGGGTTTCAGGAGCGCACGTAAACGCATACACACACTCACGTTTGTCTGTCTGATTGTCTGTCAGTCTGAGCTTATCCCCCTCCAGCCCCACACACACCCCACATCATCCCGAGGTCGCCGCCTTCAAGAACGCCTACTGGTCAGTCCTGCTTCTTGTACACTCTTTCCTTGGCAGCCAGCTTCACTCGTTCACGTGGTTCGTCTTTTCCCCACACCCCCTTTCCTCCTCACCCAACCTCCACACCCAGAGTCCATACGCAAACAACCGCTGTCACACAAACGGGGGGTTTCCCTTCTAGCCGTTAGAACCCCCGGCAGTGGACCTAACAGCTTTCCGCACGGGCGACCCTCCAGTGGTCCTGAAGATTGACCCCCCCTTTGCATCCATACATGCATCCGCACCTGGTAAACGGCTGAGTAATCGGTTGCATGCACATTGCGTGACACTTCATTTCTACTTCTCCGAACATTGAAGGATGCCCACGAGCCAGTCAATAGTCAAGTTCATTGTGCAGCAATTGCCTGAAGAAAGGCAACCCAAGGCAAAACGCCTTCCTGCCTACTCTGCCTGTTCTGCCCTCCTGTTCAATGTTTGCTGGCCCCATTCCATCCCAACCTGCGGTGTACAGAGCCTCTCTCCTCCGACCCGCTCTCGCGGCGCATGCTCCGGATCCTGTCGATCCTGTCTGCGCACTGCTCTGCACATATGATATACCCCTTTACGTATGTTACTGATATGGCCTCGACATCGACAAGTTTGCAGCAATGCACCCGCTTCTTTGTTCAACCTGCCTCCCTGTCCTTTTTCAACGGATACAGAGACCAGACCTCCGAAACAGCCGCCGTTGCCGCCGCCTCTTTTACCACACCTTCGCCGCATCCCGTGGACCGCCCTGCCCCATCGCCATCAACCCCAGCTTCTACCAACTCCAGCTTCTATCAGATCTCGGATGATCGCCGCTGCGATCGTTATATTTAAATCGAAGCACGGCAACGGATTGTTGTTGTTCTTAAACAGGGCCTTTCCTGGAGTTGGCACCGGCCCTTGCACTGTGGTCTTTCCGAGCCGCCAGCCACCGCAGCAGGCGTGATGGGTGGTCGGTGCACAGTGCGTTGGCGCCTGCCATCGTACAGTACTGGAACGCGGCCTCGTCATTGATTCCTCCGTACAGTATAACGGAGACGCCCCTTTGCGTCGGACCACATACGGAGGAGGGGTCCCGACAGGGGGGCCGGGTTAGAGGAGCGTTCGTTGGCCCACGGAAATGAGAGATACTTTAGAGCTCTGATCTTTTAGCGCATGAGATTGTTTACAGGTTGTGTGATAGTAGCAAGGTAGAGAGTTGGCGGAAGCAAGCGCAGGAACATGCGTACAGAAGAGGTGGAGGCTATGTTCGTTCGGCTGTGTCCCGCACCTGGCGTTTAAGTCCCGGAAAAAGCCGGGCAGTACAAGACTCGGCTGAAACCAGGGCGAGAGTGGAATACGCCAGGGCATGATAATCGCGCTTTCATAAATATGGATATCATGAAGGCGGCCAGCGCAGTATGCAGTGAGCAGCAAGAGCGCCCTGGATGAGGACGTGAACAGCGGCACTTCAGGGTTCGCGGTGTAAAGGCCATTGCTGTTGCTGTGCAGAAAGCTGCCCCATAACACAAGTCGTTGACGCTGATACCGAGAGACCAGGTCGCTGACGACGTGGACCAGCTGTTGCGAGGGGACTTTCAGGTCAATTTGAACCGGCTTGTCCGGGTGCGCCCTGAAGACCTCATCTAGCAGTGGAATCCAGGTGAAGTCTGCATCATTTAAGACCGCTGTATCTGTTTTACTACTAATTTTGAGCCTTGGCAGATCTGCATAGTTGAAGTCTGATATGCGTTTTCCCTGAAATGCCTTTCCACAAAGCCTGCCAAGGTCTTGGTCATGAAAGACAGCTGCTAACCCATCTCGCGTAAGTTGGACATCTAGCTCCAGCAAGTCAACCCCTATGGCAGCGGAATTCCGGAAAGCTGGCAACGTGTTTTCAAGGAAGTGCTGACCGGAAGCATTACGCTCTAAATTTCCGCCACGATGACTGTAGACAAGTATGGGAAATGTAATTGGTGGCGTCTGCTTCGGCAGCTGGCCGCTCGGCCCTGGGTAAGGGCTTCGCGCTGGTGCGTTCCAAGCCAAATAGCGATATGCGAGGAGGGCAAGCGCAGACGCCATAGATTCATCAAGACAGCCCCTACATAGCGTGCATCAGAACTCAGAAAGGAAGAATATCAAAGCCGAATTTTGAGGTTCTTACTAGCCCCATGGGGCTTTCGTACGGCCTGAAGAACGGCAGGCCTGATGCTCTCTGCAACAGGGTTAACTTAAGTATCTCCGCTAACATTCTTCCAAAGACCTTTCGCTAATCCCCATCCCAGTCCCTCGATCATAAGGAAGGAATGGAGATTTTGTAATCGTCCTACCACACAGCTGTAACCAGGGTATCACTAAGGGCCCCAGTGCCGGAGAACTGTGGGCCTCCCACGGTGACCGGAAGGGCTCTAAACTGGTATGCCTCCAATGGTCGCTTTGCCACGCCGCCCTTGTAAACTCCCCTTCATCCTGTACCGCCGACCGTCGGCCCTACTGCCACCGGCGCGCACTCCTCCTCACGTCCTTGTGAAAATCGTATCCCCTGTTGTTATCACCTCCATCAAACCCACTGCAACGCCGCTCGTGCACTTGTGCAGTCAAACGCAGCTTCCTGCAAAGCCCAGCCGTGCCTCAGCTTTTCATGTTTTCATGACGACCGCCGTACAAGCAAATCCGCCGGGTTTCTCACCTTCCAGTTGCAAACTAACCCATTCGCGCACAACCGTCACAATAATCCGCCCGCCATGCGATCCCCCGCCGTACACAATCCGACGACACTTGCAAAGCGCCATCGTGCATCCTACCAATATTTCCATACAGTGTGCCCCAACTAACCAAACTTGTTTTCCGGAAGAGCAAAGACGTACGTGGTACGGCATTAGGAGACCGAAGTCCTCGAACTACAGCAAGGACGCAGCAGCTGGTGAACGAGTGTCTGATATACGGAAGAGTACTTTGCCATTGGGCTGCCTCCTGACATTGCCGTCTGCGGTACACACGCCAAAGCCACCGTACAATCTTCAGACTCTTGAATCTGTGGCACGAAAACGAAAACATATGCACACATACAGACAAATAGGCAAGTAGACGAACAAACATGCAAACGCATGCACGCACCCACGCACGCAAACACGAGCACGCGTTCGACTCAAAAAAGGTGCGTGCAGTTCCTGTTTTCCCTCTTTTCCCCCCCCCCCCTTCGTATCCGCTATGCATCGCATTCAGCAACTCAGCAGACGGTCCCCCAACCGCTGCAACCGCCCAGCACTACGCGACCCTTACGTCCTTCGCAGTCATTTGAAGTGTGTGAGCAATCTGATTCCTAATCAATCACGCACACACGCATACACACACATACACACACATACACACACAAACGCACACACAAACGCACAAACACACAAATAAAAGGTCACACAATAAGCCAATCGTCTCCTCCCTTCCCTCCTACTGCTCCAGCCACTATCCTTCCGGCCAATTAACGTACAAAAGGAATCCGATGACCTCTATCAACGACCTAAAACTCTAACACCCAAAACACCGAGGTGCCGCAGTGCGCCACAGCGTGCGTGTCCGCGTGGGTGTTGCGTGACAGTTGCATAGGGCCCCATGAAGACAGTTGTAGCGGTAGTTCCACAGCCCACCAAATGAGGCGGGTTAGTGCCGTACTCGAGCCGCGGCCGTACTGTCACTCGTCAGGGACACGAGGGGCCCGCCGCCGCCGTGCCCCCGGAGGTAGGCGAGCAGTCGCGAAGGGGTGTCAGTCGCGATGGCGTTGGCGCCGCTGCGCCTGGACAGGGGACAGACAGACGGACAGACGGACAGACCGACAGACCGACAGATCGGCAGACAGACAGGCAAACCGACACACATGGGACCTGATGAGCCCAGAAAGCCGTGCTTGCTTTGTTTTGCGCCAAGGACGGTGAGGTGAGCTCTCCTTAGGGCGGTTTTCATGGTCTCGTTTTGGTGGAGAGGTTACATACTAGGTGGAGAGGATAAGAACATAAAGCAGAAGGAGCAGCAGCGAAAGCTGCTGTAACAGACAGCTGTTGCATCGGTAACAGATCATAGCAACAGTAGCAGAGGCAGTACAAGCCGTACAAGCAGTACAAGTCGTACTACCTGCGGCACCGCTCAAAGGGAACGGAACCAGCCACTATAACCGGCAGCCGCCCCAGAGCCCCCGAGTCCCTCCCTCACAACAACACCCCTGAAAAGGGAACCCCTCCCATCAGACCCACCTGCACGCTTCAAACCGCCGTTCACCATTCAGGCAGCCAAACAGCACCACGGCAACGCCACGGCGATTCAGCGCCGCAAACCAGCCGGGATCCGTAAAGTAGTACGTCAGCCGCACAGATCGAGTCAGAAGCTGGCTGCTTCCATTGCGGCCGCCGGCGTTGGGACCCTCCACGTCGCCGTTGCCGCCTCTGCTGCCGTTACACCCGGTGTAGCCACCATGGCCCGTCTCCACGTCGCTCTCCGAGGCTTCACCTCCCTTCCGACCGCCATCTTTGGCATCCCCGTCACGACAACCATTTTTATGACGAGCGACGCCGGCGGCGGCCGTGGAAGAGCTCAAGGAGGAGGAGGTGGAGGTGGAGGAGGTGGGGTTGCCGCTGCGATGGCGATGGGCCCCGCAGCAGCTGCCTGTCAGGCCAGGTAGTCTGAGCTCCGCCAGATGGAGCCTCCAGGGAATGATGATGGCGGATTCGTAGATGTGGAGGTGGCGCAGGAGACCCAGCCGGTAGGCAGCCTGGTGGGCGAGTGGGAGCGCAGGATGAGCGCAGGATGGACAGGGCTGGCTGTGGCGGCGCGGAACGGCGAAGAAAATGTTGACAGGAATGAGCTAAGTAGCACGCAGTACAGTACGGTACGGTACGGTGCGAGGTGGGGTTTAGTATAGCGCAGGAGCAGGAACGTGGATGGCATATTTGGGGCCCCCCCGGGGAAATGAGTGGAGGAATCATCATGAGAGAGAAAGGAGGGCCGAGCGGTGCCAGCAGCAGCAGCAGCAGCAGCAGCAGAGGTCGCGGCAGCGGCACAAGCCCCCCAAGTTCTTGTCCCTCCTTTCTCGTCTTTCGGCAGCTTATTAGCAAGCTGGCTAGGTGGTCGGGCTCAATCCCCATATCCACGTAACCCGCTAGTTACTGACACCCGTCACGCAGTCGATGGTTCGGGTTGCATCCGGGTACATACGTACATACGTGCATACGTGCATGCATACATATAGCTCAAATCAACTTGCGAGCTGACCAGGAACTAAGTTGATGCGCCGTTGATCCGCTAGATTTGGTTGGATGCTGGTGGTGAGTTGCCGAACCCAACGAATACATTCTGAAGTCGGATGGGGTGACGGATTAGGGTGCCCCTCTAGCAGGGGAGAGCAGGGACTGCCCGGGAAAGGGGCCGCTGGTGAAGCTATACCACCCTGTAACAACATACATATAGCTCGCATTCACGTTCACCCCACCTACCAGCATCACCAGCGCTCGTGGCATCGAAGCGAACAGCGGCACCTGGGGGGCAGCTTCCAGGCAGCGTGCGGCTGTAGACTGCCTGAAGGATCCCCACAGCAGCCTGGTGCTACGGCCTGGCTGGCGGGCCGCCAGCTCAGCTACTGCCGCCACCAGCCGAGGGTCATCAACCTTGACATCCACCTGGGTGGGATGGGACGATCAGGAAGGGGGATAAGGGTGGTGGTTGGGACGGCTGAGAGTGTACGACAGCGACACGGGGCAAAGGAGGGAAGATGGAAGAAGGCGAGGTGCGAGTGAAGGGACGGTGGGGATGGCTCGAGGGTGGATGATGGGCAGAACAACAACGCGGGTTAGGAAGAAGGGGGGTTGGGGAAAACCCGCGATGCACGGAGTAGCGAGATCTGGCGATTCGATTGCGGAAGGAGAGACTGGGAGGCGGGTTACTGTGGTTTGGGGGCGGTGGAGGGATCGATCCTTCCTGGGCTTGGTCGAACGGCCGGTAAGATAAGTTGAGGACTTGGCGCATTGACAGGGGGAGGTCGAGGTGGAGGAGCGGGTACAGGGGACCTGCCGGTCCAGCCGGGTCACGAGGTGGTGATTAGGCAAGGCAAATCAAGGCAAGGCGCGCGTTGTCAACAATGTTTTCGATTATGTGGTGCCACAGGTATTGGCCGTCCGGTAAGAGACCACCAACGGACCGACCTGCACTGGGACGTCTGGAAAAGCCGCAAAGACCTCCTCAAGAAGCGGAATCCTGTCGTACTCGTACGTCGGATCACCTTGGGCACGGCCAGCATGCAGCCCAGCGCCCGAAATTGCCGTCGTCTTCTCCTCCTCCTCCTCCTCCTCCTCGTCCTCCTCCTCCTCGTCCTCCTCCTCCTCGTCCTCCTCGTCCTCCTCCTCCTCGTCCTCCTCCTCCTCGTCCTCCTCCTCGTCCTCCTCCTCCTCGTCCTCCTCCTCCGCGTCCTCCTCCTCCGCGTCCTCCTCCTCCGCGTCCTCCTCCTCCTCTCCCCCGCGCACCAAGCTCGCCAAACCCACGGCTTTCCCTCCCCTTAGCGTGGCGGAGACATGGGGCTGACGTCCTTCAGCTGTGCTCTTCCCTTGATGGGTTGTTTCCACACCGGCACCGCGGGTGATCTGCAGGCGCCACCGCCAGCATCGCCACCGCTTCCACCACCACCTCCTCCACCTCCACCGCGGCGGCTGGGAGAGCTGCGACCGCTGCAGCTGCTGCCCCGACTGGTCTCCCCCAACCACCACCACCACGTCGACAGGTGCGTCAGAAGGGACGTGACAGGAAAGGGGAGGAGGAGGAGGAGGAGGAGAGGGAGGAGGGGGAGGAGGAACGCGACTGATAGGGCCGTCGGTTGCGTTGTGAACGCTGGCGGCGGCGGCGGCGGCGGCGGCGGCGGCGACGTCGGCGACGTCGGCTACATCGATGGCGTCAAAGTAAGCGGTAGGGGCGTCAGATCCGTCAGCGGCGGAGGCCTCTCTAACGGCATCATCATCATTGGCGAAATCGCCAGCGCTCTTGCAGCCGCCGGAAATCCCCCTGGACGCCTCCTCTTCCGGCCCCACACCTTGACTGGTCCTCGCTTCAGGTTCTAGCAGGATGCTTTTGCTGCTGCTGCTGCTGCCGCTACTGCCTCTACTGCTACTGCTATTATTGCTATTGGTACAGCAGCATACGTTATAGCTGATGCAGGGGCCCAAACCACTGCTGCTGTTGTCATTGCTACTGCTGTTGTCATTGCTACTGCTGTTGTCATTGCTACTGCTGCTACTTTCAGCCTGCTCCCATCTCCCGCCATCGTCGCTGCCAACAAAGCAGCTGATGCTGTTGTAGCTGCTACCGCTACTGCTACTGCTGCTACTGCTACTGCGGTTGCTACTCCTGCTGTTTTGGACAGGGTTGCTACTGCTGCTGCTGCTGTAATTGCTGTTGATGGGCCTTGTCTCCGCTGCTGCTGCTGGCGCTCGTCCACCTTGGCAACCGTGCCGCTGGTTGCGGTGGTTGCGGTGGTTGCGGTGGTTGCGGTGGTTGCGGTGGTTGTGCTGGTTATAGTGCTGCTGCCGTTGATGCTTGAGGCGGCTATCAGCGCTGTGTGCGCTACTAGAGCGATGTGATACCGGAGACGGCGACGGCGACGGCGGCGGCTTTGGTTGCGCCTGAAGCGAACTGCCCGCGTTGGCATGCCGTATAATTACAATCTCTCGGAGCTCGACGGCGCCCGCTGGCGGCAGGACCTTGCGGCAGCCGCCGGCGCTCCGGTTACCGCCGCCGCCATGGTGGCCACCGAGCTGTGCGCCGTCGTCGTCGCCGTCGTTTCTGCGAAAGCGGGCGGGGAGGGAGTCGCATCCGTCCTCCTCGCCACCCCCACCACCGCCACCACCATGGTCATACCTAACGTGGCTGATGCGTTCGCTGCCACCGCCTTCCGCGGCGACGGCAACGGCTGCGACGATGGCAGTGGCGACGACGGTGGTGGCGCCAGCGGTGGCGGCATCGCCGGAAACGATGCACGACGTGACCCGTGGGTCGGTCCGTAAGTCGTGAACATTTAGCTTCGGCGCCTGACTTGGGACCACCTGGAAAAGGAAAAGAGTTCGGAAGTCTGAGGTCGAAATGAAAAGAGGTCGGAAGTCCAACAACACGTGAAACTGAGGGCGCAAGGCAGGCAGGTCCGGCGGGTGGAGCGTACGGCGGACACCGTACGGCACCGAGCGGAGGCACCGGAAAACCGAATGGCGGCGCGGGCTGGGGCGGGGGTTCTGACAGAAGGGGGTTTGGGCGGTGGCGGCTTCAGCTCCTGCTGCTGCAGGAGCAGCAGCAGCAGCCGCTCCCGATGAAAGGAGTTAAGTGCAAAGGCAAAATTGTTCATCACAATCATGCGTTTGGGGGCATGCGTAGTTGCTAAGGTTGCGGACTTCCTACAGTACGACATTGTCCTTTCGGTCACCGCCGCCACAACCGCACTATAAGCAAAAGTACGAATCATTGCCCTTCCCAATCGCCAGCGTCGTCGTCGTAACATCATCACACGACCATTACTAGCTTGGTGCCACCAAAAGACAGCTCACCTCCGTATGCGACAGCTGCCCGTCCCCAGGCACTGAGGTGCGCACAGGTCGTACAATGTTTTTCAATTCAGCCGTCGCAGAGGCGCCGGCGGGCCGGACGCGCCGCCGCTGCCGCCAGCAGCCGCAGCCGCCGGTAAGCCCTCCCTCACCTTCACCACCACCGCCACCGCCACCACAAGCTTTCCTACAAAACATCTTGCCGCCCGCACCCGGCTTGGGTCGCAGAGGGGGCAGTTGCTGGTAGTTAAGATCTGCGATGCGTGTACGGCGGAAAGATGTCCCGCACATTCGCTCCAGCGACAGGTCGTGAAACACTACCACTCTGCCGTCGCGTGTCAGCTTATGGGGGAGGGAAGGCGGCAGGGGGCGGCAGGAGGAGGGCTTCGGACGGCTTTACATGGTGGAACGGTAGAGAGTTTTTCCAGGAGGAAGAGAAGGAGGGGGAGGGGAGGGAGGTGCTCACATACGAGGGGAGCAGCGAGGGGTGAACAAAGGACAATAAAGGGGGAGGAGCGGCAAACAAGAGAGATCAGCAGACGGAGCCAGAACATTAGACGGCTGCGCAGCTGGCGGAATGCATGAAACATGGGCCTACAGGTAAAGGTGAGAAGTTACTTGTTACCTCACTCACACGTGCCGCAGTACACGTCGCATATGGTCAGAATATAGTGTAGCAAGCGGAAGCAAGCATATAGTATATATGGTCAAGCAGTATCGAAAGCAAGAGCAACAACAGCATCAGGTAGGCAAATAGGAAGGCGGGCAGGTAGGCTTCACACACACACGGAACTGGGCATAAGGGAAATTCAAGCCCAAACAGGCAGCAAAAGACGAGCCCGGTTGGCCGGACGTGCTACGGTCATCCATTTCATCCGTGCCGAACAAACGCAACCTTCAGCGTATTCAGTACGGCGCAATACGTGTATCATGAAGTCTTCATCGTACAGTACGGAACTGTATGTGAAAAATGTTTTATACCTGTACGTCCAGCTCCAGGAGGTCTGCTCCCACGGCCACGCTGTGCTGGAAGGCCTGAGGGCGGCAGGCAGGCCGGGGAGTTTATCGAGACGTGGGAGTTAAGG
The DNA here is from genome assembly GCF_000143455.1 of Volvox carteri f. nagariensis. Classification (NCBI taxonomy): domain Eukaryota; kingdom Viridiplantae; phylum Chlorophyta; class Chlorophyceae; order Chlamydomonadales; family Volvocaceae; genus Volvox; species Volvox carteri. The sequence continues at coordinate 150,798 of NW_003307650.1, read as the reverse complement.
GAAGCGAAAAAAAGAAGCGGTGAAGCGGCGGGATAATAGGAAGGGGGATATGAGGCAGGACAAGAACGGGAAGAACAGGCGGTATAAAGGGGCCACGGAGAACGGTACGTGGGGGGAGAAGGGAGGGCCGAAATGGGAGGGACGAGCCACAACGTGTCAGCTGATGGATAGATATGAACCAGCCTGGAGGATTGGAGGAGGGGAGATATCGGTCATCGCTAGCACTGGCGATGATCTTTGGCCCTCTAGTACCTTCCAGTATTGGTGTCTGAAGAGGAGGAGGAGGAGGAAGAGGAGGCGTTATTCCGTCGGCTCGCATATGGACCGGGCCAGGCGTGTGTGAGGCTCGGTTTGGATCTTAGGATGGGTTGCGGTGGAGCAGGTCGGGCTCTGTATTTATCGCAGCTGCGACACCAGGTTGTCCACCGCCACCAGAAGCGGGGCCCCCACTGTCACTCCGCCCCGCCCTCGATCCCTATTGTCCCCCACCCACCCTCCCAAAGACCCACCCCGTCATAATCACTCAACCATCACTGCTTCGTACAGGTTTTGGGGATGATTTTAAAATGATGAAACAAGCCCGTACTGTAGTGCGGATTGGCGCCATATCAGCGCCATCATCGCCATTCATGATCATCGCCACTTCTCTCACCGTGAGAGTGTTCTCAATCAGCGGAAGCTGGAGCGCGCAAGCGTAGCAGCTACATCGCTTCGACGTTGACTGCTGATCCCCCCAGGATTCGCCGGCACATGGATCACATGGAACGAAAAACGGGTCCCCGCGCATGCTACCGCCAACGCCACACGCTGCGGTGGCGCCGCTGCCGCTGCCGCGATGGAGTCCATAGCGACCCGACGCAGCGGTGCAGCCCTCTGAAGGCCGCGACGGCGCCAATGGCTGCGGTTGCGACGGAGGCGGCGGGGGCGGTGACGGTGGCGGCGGCGGCGGGGGCGGGGGCGAGCTGGTGGCTGTTTGGGTTCCTGTCCTGAGGCCAACACCCGCCATCGCCAGGATCGCACCTTTGCCTCCGCCTCCACGCCCGCTACGACCACCACCGCCACTACCACCACCATCACCGCCTCCTCCTCCAACCTCCGCACCTAGGGTGCAATCCAAACTGCCGCCGCGATGGCTGTACACCGCAATGGGAAAAGAGATCCGGGGAGTGGGCTGCGGACCGGGCCCTCTGCACGTCATCATGGGCGCTATACATGCCGCCGGCGTTCCGCCACATGGCTCCGATGTGACGGAACGTGAGGACGGAACGTGAGATGCGCCGGGAACAGGAAGGCAAGAAGCTGTGCCCGCTGGCCCTTGACGACAATACCCCTGGCGCTGGTCGCGGCAGTCTTGGGGCTGCTGCCGTGGCGGCTTCTTCAGCTGCGGGTTGTCAGCGGCCGTGTTCTTCTTCCTCTTCTCCTCCTCCTCCTGCTGCGTCTGCGTCTGCCGCTGCTGTTGCTGCTTTCCCCGCAGCAGGTACGCCCGTCGCGACTGTTGCGGAGGCGAGGAGGGGCTAGACGCAGCGGAGGCGGGCTCCCCGGGTTGGCTGCGGAAGGCCGTGCCGACGGGGTCACGGTCCACCAGGAGGGGGTGCAGCAGCAGTAGGTACAGCAGCAATAGAGCATGGAGGATGCAGGACCATGCGGCCTGCAGAGGCGATGCATAGGTGGTAGTACGTGGCGGGGATTGGGATTAGGGTGAGGGCGAATTGCGGTGGATGGCTCGTGGGCTGTTTATTTCCTCTGGTCTATTACTGGGTTGGGTCAGTTGCGGTGCCCTTTAAGCCCAGAGGACGGGTAGTAGGAAGGTGCGATGCAAGAAACCCAAATCCATGCCGCCTGTTCAGGAAGCGTGGTAGTGCATGGTTGACTTTGGACAGAGAGGAAAAGAAACCTGTGAGAAAAAAAGATGTTGTGCCCTTCACAAAGGGGATACCAGATGTAACAGCAGGATTGTAACAGCACGACGGAAAGGTTGCCATGCCGAATGGTGCCCACAACCCCACCCGTGAATTGCGTTTTGCGATGTTTTTGCCCTTTATGTACTAACAGTCTGGATAACTCGGAGTTAGTTCAACATTAATTTTCTTTCAGGGGGGTTAGGATAACAGATTTTCCTGTGCGTTTTCACGACATAAAAAACCTATTTCGGACAACCTTCGGCCCTCTCAGGTCCCTTAAGCCCGCAGGTCGTGTGGGTCCCTAGGTCATACATTTGAAGAGCAACGCAACTCCAGGTGGGGTATAACACAAACACACACACACACGCACGCACACACACACTATTAATACGTGCCGCGCCGTGCTCTCCGAGCGCAGAGATCCATTGCCGTACACAGGAGCGCTCACCGCAAAGGGGCGCACCAACGGCCATCGCAAGCAGGGCGACAAATTGGACAGCTCCATAACCATGAAACCGCCTACGACGAGACGAACGTTGTTGTCAGTCAGCAGGCCTTGGCGGCAACTGCTACGCGTTGCTGAGAGCGACGGAGGAAGCGCAGCTTATGTGCTGCACTAGGAACACTTGGATGTCGCAATCTATGCAATGCAAAGCAGGTCTCAAACTGTTGAGGTGGAAGCAGCCGTTGCGGGTAGTAGTGCGCCAGGTCGCCCTAGCACGTGGATGGGATGGGTAAAAGGAGATGTGTCAGCGGATTCTATAGACCTATAGGGGCGAACCAGCGGCGCGGAACCGCAGATGACGGGTTTTCAGTTTCCCTCTGACGCACTTGGAAAGAGTCCAGCACACGTGGGTAGCACCCACAATCAGCGCAGTCGCTGCAGCACTCTGGGCGGGTGGCCAGCCAGGCAGACGAGAAAGAAAGAGCTGTTTCGGACGGCTGTCGCTGACTATGAGACGCAGCACTTCTTTGTAAAGGTAGACGCGATGCAACAGCGTTGCTTTCCCGTCGGTGGAGATGCAGCTGGTCGCAATGTCACTGCCTAAGCGATCCGATGGCGCCGCATTTGCTACGCAGGTCCGTGCGTTCAGTGTGGCGCGCTGTCATAAGGGCCCAGCTGTACAGCGCATGTGGCGTGTGATGCAGCGATCTTGGTCGTTGTAGGGTGGGGAAGCTAGATAGCGGCGTCAACTTCCTGTAGCATGTGGATGCGAAAGTAGCTTCGCGCTTCTTTCCCAAGCTATGGTAATCATGGGTCACAGAGCCCTTCATGGATTGCGTTCTCGCCTCCCCGCGTCAAGGCGAGTCGCTAGATAGACATCTGTCAAAGCACTCCCTTTGCGACCGGACCGTTTGAAAGACACGCCGAGCTCAGCATTTGCATGCACCACGATGTGGTAAAGGCATGGTACGTTATGAGCAGTGTTTTGCATTATGCCGGGAAATGGGACCCTAAGTACAAGCTATAATTACCGCGACAAAAAATACGGGTTATTTTTCTGTTGCCGTTACAATAGCATCTAGTCACTGCTCTGATAAATGCATCTCTTGGATGCAACGCGGCGCCGCATAAACGCCACTTCTACAACAAGACAGCGTGGCTTCTGCCCGAGGCCCCTGGCCGATGAGGCTCCTGACGGCAGCAACACTCCTGCGAACGCGTATACACTCAAGCTATTCGGCCCACAAGCCGGTATTCCTGTGCATACAAACCCCCAGTGACGCTTGCGCTTTAACCATGTCCTACCAGAAAGTTCGTCACAAGTTAATAATATGTCACCAGCTGCGGTTCGTCAATCCTCCTTGGCTGCATCCTACTTCGTCCCCCGTACGACCTCTCAACGCCCCGGCAAAATTGCAACCCTAAAACGAGGATAATTTGTCAGTCAACGCCCTGCCCTGCTGCTTGCCCCACCCACAGCATGCAAGTAGCTCCCTTGGCTTGGTTATGCACACGCTATACTCCTTTCCCTCCCTCCAAACACACGATTGGGGGACATCAGCTCGGTGTACTGGGTGGTTGGCAGCTAACCGCTCCGGCGGCGGAACGGTACGGTACTGTGCCCTGCCTCGCACCGGTAACCTTTTGAACACTGCCGATGAGTGAATACTCATCTATGGCCGGACGACAAGCAAAAGCTATCGCCACTTCCGAGTGTTATTGAACCACAAAACGGTGACCCGAAGCAGGACATGCCACACAGACTCTGCGTTAATTGCTAATTGTAATGAAGGCAAGACGCACAACCGCCCAGTTGCCGTCACAATTGAGCAGCACAAACAACAGCCCATCTCCCCACACTGTTTCTATCACTCCTATTCTCAGGACTTCCTTTGGCCCATCCCCATCACTTAGCTTCCCGAATCCGTTTTGTTAAGCAAAAGCAACACAAAAAAGGACGCAGCCCCAGTGGAACCGTTGCAGCAGCCACTCCCCTACACACAAAAAAAAAACGATAACAAGCACCGCTTGGGAGCAATTGAATGCGCAGAAACCTCCCCGAAGCACAGCACGCAGCCGAGTAGGATACAGAGCACCCTGGGTCAGCCCAAAGCATTCTCACCCTACGAGCAAGCACGCTTTAATCTTCAGCATCCGCCGCTGCTGCGGCTGCAATGGTGGACATTATTGGCACCGTCACGTCAACGTGCACGCCGGCGCTCTCGCCACCCATGTCCACGCCGTCCAAGTCGTCATCCTCCACCGGGGCTGCCACCGCGGCAAAGGCGTCCGGAGGAACGGAGTACACGCGCAAGAGCTCCTTGTTCGGGTCCTGGACGCACAAGAGAGGTGCAAGATATAAGCAGGGAACACACCATCAAGTGTTACTAGCAATGATGCTGAACGCCCCATGGTGGGAACCAAGAAGGACACATAAACACCAATGCCTCCAAGCAGGTCCAGGTCCGGGGAGCAGGCTGGGGCTGGATTGATTGGCGGCGCACGCTGCTGCCCGATGTCACAGTTAAAGGACACGAGGGACCAGATAATTGAGCTGCACACAGGCGGGACATAAACGCTAGTCGTGGGAAAATGGATGAACGCCTATGTACAGGTGCTGCCACTATCGTCACACCCATCCCATCGCCCACCTTGACCAGGAGGTAGGTGCCTTCGTCCAGCGCCAGCAGCATGTCGCATAGCGCCCGCACAATGCCCCAGCAGTTGTCCATGTCCAAGCTGATAGACCGGGCCGCGTCGCGCGGCTTGAGAGCCTGTAGCGAACCATTCATAAGAGGTCAAGGGTCCGCGGAATGTGGCGCCAACAGTGCTGGATGCCCAGAAAGCGAGGTTCGGCCCCATTTTAGGCATTAATTAGACACTACACGCAACCGTATTGGTGACACAAGACAACCTAACCCTTCCAACCAACGTGACAGCTCCGTGCTTCATACAGAACAGTATGTAATCTGAAATCTGCCGACCAGGCAGAAGAATATCCTAAGTACAGCTTTAGGGCTCAGTTCTTCCTATTGGTCCTCAGGCCACGGTTCACTCAGGGAAACCGTGTATATCGGCAGTGATGTCGTTATAGGTTGTCGTCACAGCCCACTACCCTCCTGGGGTTGTCGGTTGCCTGAAGTTTTCGTACAACCGTCGATATCCTCGCTGACGAGGAAACGTGCGACCACAATTGCCACTGCTGTGATTGCCGTAGCTAGCGCACAATGTCCTAGATGTCACAAGTGCACGTTTTCCTAGGCACAGATTTAAATGATCATGCGGATCAGTGGTGGGCTCAGTTCTTCCTATTGGTCCTCAGATCGCGGCCTGCTTTTACAAGCCGCGTTCATCGGAAGTGATGTCGTTAAGAGTTGTCGTCACAGCCCAGGACGCACAGCCGCAAATATTTCCCCCGAACGTTCCGGAGGCAGTCCAGAAACAAGAAAAAGGCGTAATGGTTTCTAGCAGTTCATGCACATGGCACCCCGTGAGTGGACTAGGCATTCCCACAAACGGCGTAAGCTAGTTTGTGATGGGCTCAGGTCTTCCTATTGGTCCTCAGCACGGTCCACAATGGGAGGCCGTGTGTCCTCGGAGGTGATGTCGTTAAGGATTATCGTCAGCGCCCATAGGTAATTAAAGCTCACTTGTGAATAGACCCTACTGTTCCAGAGCCGAAGGCAAAATATGCAAAATTCCGGGGACAGACCCGCGAACGCATATGGAAATCGGATTCTAAGAGTATTTACTCCTACCCGTGTTCGCACGAGCATAAATATAACTCTGACAAGTCCAAATGTACTTACATGCATGGCCAGGACAACATGATTGGACACGTCGCGAGGCGTTGCGCGTGAGATAAAGCCCAGCTTGATCTGGTCCGCCCCGCTCAGCAACGCCGATGCCGTCCACTTAGCCACCTGAGACCAGAAGAGAACGAAGACACTTGCAATGTGCTACGAGGTGGTACTTGCGGGTGAGGGATAACTAGGCGGATACACACTGATGCTCAAGCAAGCCTAAATATGCTATACCTAAGGAGCAATCAAGCATTAACTCAGCAGCCCGCAAAACCCAACTTGCGACAAGTGGTAAATGCCTTGGAATTTTTCCAGCATCACTTGGCTGGTGTGGCTGGTTCAAAACAGGCCAACGCGAGTCGAAGGCGCCAAGTGCTAGCTCGGGGACTTGGACGAAGGCAGCAAGATAAAATAAAGTAACCCGCGAGAACTAGGATTTCGCACCTTGAACTTGTTGTTCTTGGTCTCTGACAGCAGCACAGCACCCTTCTGGTTCTCCAGGCGCTTGCGGTAGTCCTGAGGTGGCAAGAGCCGCAATGACAGGAAGAAGGTAAGCACAATACCTTACGCCGGCTCCCGATCCTAAGACGCCAATGCTCCCAAGCTCACTTGCCCTTCAGCAATCCATGGTATCGCGCACATTACAACAGGCACGTTGGTTAAGAGACCTCAGTGACAATGCTGTTTCTTAGCACATAGTAATCCAAGCCTGCGGCAGTAACACACACCTGGCTCTTCAGGTCGTACTCGTTGAGCGCCTTGATGAGTACCGTCTGGGGCGCAGCACCCTCAGCAGCGCGCAGCGCAGCGTCCACCTCGCAACGCACCACAATCTCAGGTGCATCGTTGCCGCTGGCCAGCCGCCATTTCCGGTATCTGCGTTACACCAAAACATGGCAAGAAATGGAGCCGAAAAGCGTGTAGAGCTGACAATACGGCTTAGGAAAACCATCCGCTGCGCGCACTGTGGCTGACATCCTCCATTTCCGTAAGGGCGGGACGTGACACGACTATAAGCGTGTCCATAGAGATAGCAAACATTCTGTAAGAAAATACCATGCAACACCAGGATCATGTTCCGCGTGTGAAACTAGCAGCTTTGGACAAACCAGTCCAAGCTGTTCAGGGCATGATAAAACATTTCGACCGCCGGTGCGTGAGCGAAACGCACGCATTTGAAGTATCCCCTGATCCGGCGATAATTCCCATGCCTTACTTGTATGCACAGCTGGCAAGCATGCCGGCGTCGCTCGGCGAGGCGAACGGGTTGGGCTGCCCGAAGTCCAGCCTGCCGCCGTCCTTGATTAGGACCTGCGGAGAAAACCACGAATCACAGCGCATTACGTCAGACAAGCTGCATCAACAACTTGGAGGAACTGGGCTGGAGGTGCTGTGTTTTGGGCTCAGTTCTTCCTATTGGTCCTCAGATCGCGGCCTGCTTTTACAAGCCGCGTTCATCGGAAGTGATGTCGTTAAGAGTTGTCGTCACAGCCCAGGACGCACAGCCGCAAATATTTCCCCCGAACGTTCTGGAGGCAGTCCAGAAACAAGAAAAAGGCGTAATGGTTTCTAGCAGTTCATGCACATGGCACCCCGTGAGTGGACTAGGCATTCCCACAAACGGCGTAAGCTAGTTTGTGATGGGCTCAGGTCTTCCTATTGGTCCTCAGCACGGTCCACAATGGGAGGCCGTGTGTCCTCGGAGGTGATGTCGTTAAGGATTATCGTCAGCACCCATAACCAGCTCAATACGAAAGGCCAAGGACTTGCGCCAATTGCGGTGGATTGGCAAGGGCAGACACTTAGTACAGACAAGGATGCTTCCAGACTGTACACCGCTCCATCGCTGACATGCCCCTCGCACCGTGGCCCTTGGTGACCCAAACGTGGGCTTAAGGCATTACACATGCACAAATAGCCCCCATGCGTGACTTCTCATGCGCCAGGCCTCTTCCACGTACCTGCTGCGAGAAGTTTTGGTTAATAGCTGTGGCCTCCAGTGCCAGATGATGCATACCGTTAATGTTGTCCTTGTCCTGAGGGGGGCCAGGAGCAAAAGGTAAAGCACCAGCGGAAGCCAAAAAGGCGGGCATCGAGCCTTATGGAGCCTATTCACTACATAAATAACACTGCGTGCTGTGGACATGCACCGTGTCGCGCGAGTTGCAAGTCCACATGCCGATATGCGGAATCCCAGGCGTGCTGTGGGCCCGAACATGCGCGGAAAGAGGCTTCGTGTTTCGGCCCATACAATACATTCTGTCATTGTCACGTGGGTGTCCACGTGCAGTTCGTTCAGTAATTTACTCCTCCAACCCCACGTCCTAGGTCAAAGGTAGCTAGGAAATACAAGGTAATGGGCAAAGTCGACCCAAGGTGGTCATGCACCATCGTAAGTGCAGTCCTCAACCCTCACCTCGGGAACCGCCTCAGGCGCCGTCTCATTAACCGTAAGCAACGTAAACTTGGAGCTTGCCCGCCAGTCGAAGAACAGCTTGTCGCCCTGAATACGAAGGATTGCGCGAAATGCCAGAGAGAATTAAGGGCAGCAGTATCCGAAACACAGCCGGCCAAGGGCAAGCAAGCAACGAGCATACCTGGGACCGTTTGCGTGCATCATGCGGATGGTGGTGACGTTGAAAGCGGATAGGGGCATCACGCTGTGCCTTGGGAGGCGTGCACCCGCCTGCCCTCACCCCCAGCCGCAATGACAAGAGTGTGCCTCACATTCATGTCATTCGCCCAATCCCGGGCATCACGAAATATTGCAAAAGGACATTGCCCCACTCATAGATTTGCTAACAGGACCTTTGAAGGGCGACGCGGAAAAGCACTGAACGGAAAAGCCAGCTGACCGCATTTTTTGCGCGCAAAAAGCACACCGCACCTTGCGGGTGGCCAGCAGGTCCCAGCCGTACTTGGACGACTGCATGCACATTAGGTGCGTTAGGATCGAATCGACGGCGAACACGCGCGCCTTGCCAGAGGAAGCCAGCTGCTGCATGATGGGGTCGTCCGATGTCGTAACAGTCCGAAAAATGCGCTTCGTCTTCTCCAGCGGCTTCTCCTTCTTCACCGCCAAGTTGTCGTACGACTGCGGGGACGGCGCACAAAGGAAACCAATGTGAAATGAATTTTCAAACGAAACGACGAAACATGCGGCACATCATAATCATGGGAAAAAATCTCCCGCCGCAACAAGGCGTCTGAACGCAGTCATAAGTCCCATTAGCATAACCCAAGCTGCACCGTGGAATGCTGTTGCCATATTCGGTGTGTTTGGTTGAGAGTCCGCCAAGCAATAAATAGTGACCCGAGCCCTGCATCCCAATAACGCGTAGCATGCTCACAGTACAGTATGCTAAGGCATCGCACCGTGCCCCCGAAAAGAACAGCCGGTCCTGCCCAGTGTACACCAATAGTGCACCAAATTCTACCGGCCGTATACTACTGTAGCGCCGAGCTGACAGGTCCTGCGATAGCTGCTAGGTCACCTGAACCCCAAGCCGGGTGAATATGGCCTCAATTCCAAGCCCACCGTGCAAGTCGATGGCAAAATGCTCAACATCCGGAAATTTCTCCCGCTGCGACTGGCTTTACTCTTCCATCTTAATACTAATTGTTGTCACCTCCCCGCCCATTTCTGAAGCCCAAGTTACGAGCTCAAGTGCGCAGGCGGTTCCAGAGCCGTTAATCCCGAAAGCCAAAATTCCTGGGCAGACGGACACCCCACCTTGTCGTAGTACTCTAGGGAGCCGCATGCCAGGAGGTCCTCAGGCTCTCCCGGGCTGTAGTTGAGGCGAGAGAGACTGGTAGTGGAAATCTGCTCCATGACCTGCCAGTCCGCGCCAATCTCCACACTGCTGCTGTATTGAGTTGGCTGAGTGTAGGCAGGGTGGGGAGGGAAAGACTCAACATCAGTGGCTTGAGGACGGTGCGGTCAATGTGTGGCGTCGGGAAGCAAGCAGACCTATGCTGCGAGGAATGGAATCTATGGATGAGAATCGACTAAGATAACACCACCCTGCACATGCGCGAGGGGCGCACAACGACCATTAGAATATACTGCTGGAACAGCGCTGATATGGAAGGGGCAAAACCCACAGCCCGAGTATCCCCGCAAATCTGTTGGCTCCCAGGCGGATCTGCCGCCACAACCCAAGCAGTCTCCTGCTGCTACGTAGACTGCAGTATGAACCGAAACCTCAAGCGCGCCACCTGGGGCCAAGTTCACCTGACCGCTCACCGCGCGCCGCCTGGGGCCCTAGTGCTCAGGGCTCCTAGTCAGCCGTAGCTGACCAAAGTGTAATCTAAGAACTTTACAAGGCCGCTGGACCTAAGATGCCAGATATCCGACAGCAAATGCCGCCGCCTATGTCCTAGGAGCCTCACCCTCTGGTTGTCCCTTCCGTAAAAGTGTTGCTTCTTCTGTTGCTGAGGTCCACCTTTCTTCTTGTCAACCTCTGGACCGCCACGACCGTCCTTGCCATCGCGACGCTGCTGCTGAAAGCGCTGGTTCTGCTGGTATCTCCGACCGGCCCCAAACTTCGTAGTTTTCACCGGTCGGTTGTCTACCAAATGGAATGACTCCTCCTGCAGCGGCAACGCCGTAATACGTTAGACTCAGCCGCCGAGCCTCCCCGCCAAAACGCGTCATATATTCGCACCTCCTCATTTGCAAAGAAGTTAAAAACTGGAACACCTCCTTGTTGATAGCCGCGACCTGGGTGAGCACCGCAGTGCAGGCTTTGTAAGGGCGTCGCGATCTACATACGATGGCGGCCAAACCTTCCTCACCCGCGTACTTTGGCCCGAAAGCTCCTTGCGTCCAATCTGCGACTCTACCAAGTTTGTCGCCCTTATTGAAGGGAGCGAAGGGAATATCTTTGAGGTGCGCAGGTACAGTGCATGGGCCCCAGCCGTCGGGGTTGTCAGTCACCGCGGGCACCGGGAACGATGCAGCCATAGTGGGCTGCTGTCCAAATGCTTCACACGGTTATCTTATCTTAAGACTCTTGAAGGAGTTTAACCGTTCACCCGAGCGGGCGTATGTAGTGTAGTTTAGGAGACGGACCGATGAACGCCGTGCAACGATTACAGCAAACAACCGTAAGTAACACACGGCGCAAAATCTAAATGTCCTAAACTACTGTAATAACAATGATATCCATGCCACATAACTCGGCCAAATAATCTTGAAGGCTTTGGGCCAAGACCCCCCCGTCTCTTGGCGCCCCTTTGCCATTATTTCGTTTATTCCTAAATTCAATTCCACGTCCTGGCACGAACTGGTCAAGAGTTGGTCCGCACTTACATACTCCGTGTCCCTGTTTCAAAAAGCTTCTGGTAACTTTGAGTCGCGGAAGCCATGGCTCCGTCTCCTGAGGACGGTTATGCACCTTGGAGTAACTCCGTCGCCGATGTATTCAAGCATTTTGACGTGGACGTCAAGGAGGGGCTGACGGATGAGAAGGTTGCCGCGCGGCGAGCCCAATATGGGTACAACGAATTGGAGAAGGAAGCCAAGCAGAGCATTTGGGCAATGATTGCCGAGCAGTTTGAAGACACGTTGGTCCGCGTAAGTGGCCTCTTGAGCCAGCGATCGCTGGGCATGCGGCCGTTGAGATGTGGGAAGGAAGCAACGGCACCGTGACTTGCGTTACTGTTGTCAAGATCATGTGTCTTCACTGATTTGGTAGGGTAGGAGAATCCGGCGGTCGGCTTGAACCCTGTTGGAGCTGCGTGTCTGTGTTTGCCAGGCCGTTAACTGTTACCCTTCCACAGCTTCCCCGACCTGCGGGCTGGACTGCATCTCCTTAACTTCCTTAAATAATGTACATGCAGATTCTGTTGTTGGCAGCGATCGTATCCTTCGGCTTAGCATGGTTTGAGGAGGACTCGCACGAGGAAGGCATCCGGGCTTTCATTGAGCCGCTGGTGATCTTGTTGATTTTGGTACTCAACGCGGCGGTGGGCGTGTGGCAAGAAAGCAACGCAGAATCAGCACTAGAGGCACTGAAAGAACTTCAAACGGAGACGGCGCATGTTACACGCAACGGAAAGCTGGTAAGCATGGGTGGTGCTGGGGTCCTGGTGGAACGTGATGTCGACAGCGCATGCCGTGCGATTTGGGTCAAAGCTTAAAATTGATCATGTGAAAACAAAACTCCAGCTACGTGTTTCCGGAATCTTGAAAGGGGGATTGAAGTCACGCGCTGCTGCACCTGTTTGGTAATGGGTACGGGCCATCCTTAGCGCACGGTGGACAAAGTTTTTCTCAGCACTGGCATGCGTACCACTTGTCGAGGGGAATGCAGTCGCCTGGGAAGCCGTAACACGCGCAGGCCTCATGGTCCGCTGGAACCAGCGTTGGCCCTCTTTTTCACATTTGGGTCTGCGGTGGAGCTTCCTAAATCCTCCGCTTTTCCCATCGCTTTGGCTTTGGCTGTGCAGTTGAGCGACCTGCCCGCCCGAGAGCTGCTTCCGGGCGACGTTGTGCACCTGCATGTGGGTGACAAGGTGCCCGCGGACTGTCGCATGGTGGCGCTCAAAACCGCAACGGTGCGCGCCGAGCAGGCCAGCCTCACGGGCGAGAGTGTGGCGGTCAATAAAAGCACGGACCCCGTGGCGGATCCCAACTGCGAGCTGCAGGTGAGGAAGATGAGGGGGCCTGGGAAGCGGTGCACCTCCTGCACGAGGAAAAGCCGGGCCTTGCCGAAATCCAAATGTAAGGAGGGGCTGGGCCTCGGCTTTGAGGGGCTGGCGGTTTGGTTGAGCATTTCGTGGAAAAAGTCTAGCACAAGGGCGGAAATGAAGGAGCTTGGGACAGCTGTATACATGCAGCCGTTTGAAGGGCGTTGTCAGAGCAGAGCTCTGGGCCGAAATGGCTGGAAAGCTGTCATGGCGTCGGGGTCTGTCATGCCTCACATGCCTCACCTACGTCGAACGATGGGGAAATTCAGAAGCAATTGCGCAAAGTCCTTTGTCCCATTGCTTAGCCTTGTGATCAAATCCTTTTACGGCGTGATACTGCGACACATGTCCGGATTGCTGGGTGCACGTAGCTACACTGACTAGATGTAAGCGGCACCTGGTGCCTTTGTTAAGGATGTTGGGGTATAACACGTGTCTAATGTTTTCAGCTAGATCACAACCTGAACATGGCACGTTTTTCGGAAAGCGTAAATGCTCAGGATGCTTTTTTCTGTTGCTACTTGGCGGCTTCAAAAGAACGCATGCACGCATGGGATGTCTTCCGTGTTTAATTAAGCCATCCTCGGTGGCTGCGTGCTGCTCGGTGAATCACCTGGCCTTCATATTGATTTTTATGCATCGCGGCTGTGTGGCAGCACGCATATAGAAACGCCATGTTGATGAGTATTGTGCTACAGTTAACCCAAAAGAATTCCGACGCGCTAGGACCTAACACAGAGCCGCGTGTAACCGACCACTGTGTGCTACTGCTTCGCTGCGTCCATTGACAACCTTGCGCAAGTGACGTTGGGCTGCCGCACGCGTGGGCTGTGTTTGCGGCTGGCTTTTTTGCACCTGCCCTAATTCCTGTAGCCGTAATCCTCCGTCTGGTCGGGCTGCCTAGGCAACTGGTCTAAGCAGCTGGTGGCTTGTGCCGTTAGGTTAGGCAGGCGCTGGCCGTTGCTTGGAGCCTTACACAGGTGTTGCAGCACAGGCTTTGCGCGGCGCGGCGCTGCACTGGCACCTTCCGAACTTTTATAGCAGCGCCCTAGAAGGTCTTCGGTCCCGAACGCCGCAGGCGGAGTTGGCGTGGCCGATGATTGCCTAGCTGCTAATGTGTACTCGTGACGTGTGAAACAAGGGCACGTTGGCGCTGTGCGGCAGCCTGAAAGCCTAGTGTCCCACGGTTGCATTTCCTTTTCTCTCCGGTCTTGCTGTTGCCATATCCTTTCTAGAAGCGATATAAGGAGTTGTAGGTGTCTACCGGAGGCAGCAGGCGCGCACACGTTGGCGCCAAGGACCCCACATCGCGACCCTCTCCAAGGTTCTCTGCTTGCCTACCCATGGCTCCCCGAATCGCTGCAATTTTACCTCTTTCTACCACCGCCTCTCTCCTACTCGCCCCAATTCCTCTACGCTCTCGTTCTCTGTGGCCTCCGTCCATAGGCCAAGGAGTGCATGGTGTTCGCTGGGACGGCCATCGCCAACGGCAGCTGCACGGCAGTAGTTACATCTATCGGGATGGCGACAGAGATCGGTAAGATCCAGGCTCAGATCAGCGAGGCAGCCAAGGAGGACGATGACACGCCGCTGAAAAAGAAGCTGAACGAGTTTGGGGAGATGCTCGCAAAGGTGCGTGGGTGCCGACCGGTTTGGAGGAAATAGGGCCCCTGCGGATGGTGGTGGGGCTTGTCCCTCTCTGGGGTGGGCAGCAGGGTTTCGGAGCCGCCCTAGGAAGCGGTCCATCTGCCCCCAAGCTTGGCACGGTCCAGCATCTGATATAATGGTACACGAAGGCGCCTGACACGAGATGGCGTTTCGTGGCTGGGAATCAGCGGTTTTCCTTCTTGGATTGGCTTCGTGACATCTCATTGTGGACGTTGCCGACGCCGCTGAATCAGCATCCCCGCGTCGGTCACCAGACTGGAAGCAACAGGCTACGGTTTGCGTTTAGAAGCTGCAACAGAGTTGCCAAATGGATGCTGTGCCAAAAATTCCAGGTCGTCTTCTTTCCTTCCCGTTTCCCTGCATGCCCTGAGCCCGTTCGCGCCTCAACCTAACCCCGCTTTCCCAACCAACGCAGGTGATCGCGGCTATTTGCGTCATTGTCTGGCTCATCAATTACCACCATTTCCTCACCATTACTTTCAAGCCCGAGGGCGGCCTCCCGACCTTCAGCTTTAACCTTTCCAAGGTGAGGCGCGTGCTGCCATAGCAGCCATGACCAGCGTTAGCAGGTGCCGTGCTTTGCCTTGCAGCCGGCAAGCCCAAGAAATAAATCGTCCGCACAAGTTCTCACAGAGGCGGCACAAGTTCTCAAAGGGGCGTCAGCATGTCCCCTTCTTCACATAGACGATAGACAGACACATAAGAACGCATTGCTCGTTGAGGGTTGCCCTCCACTGTGGTCGGAAGGAGCTCCTTTGAAGGCCACTTGTCCCTCCCTCCGTGCAGCTAATCTGTGTTTTATCTATCTGCTTAAGCGTTATCTTCCACTGCTACTTTACCTTGCCAGGCCACGTACTATTTCAAGATTGCGGTGGCGCTGGCAGTGGCGGCTATCCCTGAGGGCCTGCCGGCTGTCATTACCACGTGTCTGGCGCTAGGTACCCGCACCATGGCCAAGAAGAATGCCATCGTCAGGTGCGTGTGTGTGTGTGTGTGTGTGTGTCAGGTGTGTGTGAAAAAATGAAATATACGTTTTGCAGAGAGCCTTGTTCCATGATGGTGGGAGGGGGTAACATTGCCAAGGAAGTGTATTATTATAGGTGGCACGGGCCATGGCAGGCAGTGTATTGACTATTTTCAAGGATGTCAGTCGAGCACCGCAGCCTTCATCAGTGAAGCAGCAGCAACAGAAGGACGAGCGGGCGTTCCTCCTCGTCTGCTGTTAAGGTCTCCCGCGTCAGTAGGTTGATTCTTGCACCTTCTGCATACGCGGCTACGCAAGTCCGTAGCCAACCTTCGCCCCTTGTGTCATTCGCGCCTGGGTCTTTCGTGGGTCGTGCATTTGTCCCTCCTTACCCCGACCCTTCCATCCTGACGTCGGAACCTCTTCCACCGCCTCTACTTCTTCCACCATCAGGAAACTGCCCTCCGTGGAAACACTGGGATGCACCACCGTGATCTGCTCCGACAAGACCGGCACACTGACCACCAATCAGATGAGTGCCGTCGCGCTGACGGCCTTTGAGGGCCCCAACGGCACCAGCATGCGGCGCTGGGTGGTAGCGGGCCATACATACAATCCCGATGAGGGCGAGGTGGAGGGCCTGGCGCCTGGGGCCGCACTGGACAAGGCCCTGCAGGTGAGGTGAAGTCGAAGAAGTTGGTCAAATATAATAGACCTGATTGTGAATACCGTTTCCAGGCTTGCTGTGCGCTCAGGTTTGTATTTGCACCTTCCTTGCGTCCTGGCCGGGCTCTGGTGCAGCTCCAGTTGGCGGTCTTCTTCCGATGACTCCTGCCCGCCATCCTTTCCTCTTCGCTCGCAGACCATCGCGGAGGTGTGCGCCGTCTGCAGCGAGGCCCAGTTGGAGTTCAAGGTACGGTTCGGACCTGCGGTGCACAGCAGCCTCCGCATCTGCGCAGCACCACGTTCTGCTCCATGTGTTCGAAGTCCAGGCCCATGCTGGGCCGTGGCATCCTATTCTGCGGCGGGTGGCGGACAGCCGAGTAGCACTAGCACCTGGACAGTTTTGGCATGTATCGGCACATGTCGAGGTGCTGTTTCGCCAGAGTCGCCGCAGCTACTGCCAGCACCTCATCCTGGCTGTTGTAATGCTTGGTTGTCATCTTGAGTCGTGGAGCTTAATACTGTGCGCCCTCGTCCATGCATGATGTTCTCCCGCAGGGCAGCGCCTTCCGGGCCGTGGGTGCCCCCACCGAGGCGGCGCTGCTGGTTCTGGCGGAGAAGCTGGGCCTGCAGGATCCCAGAGAGACGGCTGCTGCGCGCAAGAAGCGCACTGCCACGCCAGAGGAACACCCTCAGCCGGTCTCCCAGGTGGGTGGGTGATGGGTGAGTGATTGGGACATTGCTATGAAGTGACCGGCGGCTGGTGGTGACGGAGTAACTGCTTAGCACTAGCAAGTGTTGCCAAACAATCCGGGTTGGCAGCCTGTGTGAATGAGTGGCTACATCGTCACCAACCTCGCAAGGGCGCCTGCCGTGGCACAGGACGGCAAGGCATGGCATTTCTCGTATTGAAGGAAGAGTCCTTCGACGCTCTTGCAAAACTCAACTGCATATTTCGACCCGGCGCATATCACCCGGCAGCTCAAGAGCACCTTAGGCGAGCGGTTCCTATTGCTTGTGTTGAGCTTCGGTACGACCACCACGTCCGCCTGGCCGCGCTCCTTCCCCGCCCCTCTACCAAACGCAAGTAACGCCTTCTCCTGGGTCCTGGTCGTTCTTCTGCTCATGCGTCGTGTTCGTGTCTCCTGTTTTTCCCTAATCCTGCACCCGGTGTTCGCTGTTGCTGCTTTTCCGCCTTCCTCTACAGGCCTACCGCGAGCGGGCACCCATCAAGGCTACCTTGGAGTTTGACCGCGACCGCAAGTCCATGAGCGTGCTGGTGCGGCCCGCGGGCTCGGCCAAGAACTCGCTGCTGGTCAAGGGAGCGGCTGAGTGCGTCATTGAGCGCTCCACTAGGTCAGTGGGGCGGGAAGGAGACGAACTGCCACGATGCACAGAGAATCTGCGATGCGGATCGGATCGGTGCACTCCGTATCTCCGAGATCTAGGCTGGTTTGGAGTCTGAAACATTGGTTATGTGCTGCGGCGAGGATGCAGTTGCAGGCCGTCGGGCGCGTGAGGGCGGGTGCTGCGGATTACGGGAATGGTGCTGGGCTGAGGCCAGCATGACCCTTATCTTGGCCTCCCCTTGCTCCATCGCGACCGGCGTCTTTCCGCATCCGTGTGTGGCTTTAATGGATGCCTCAGTTTCAATGCCAATCGCGGGTTTTTTGGCCGACAAATTCGGAGAAGTTTTTCACTCCGCCCTAGCCAGAACCCTATTTCCATTCCTTAGCCACCGAACCTCTCTCCTAGACATCTTCCGCAACTTTTATCCAGCCACTTTGGCATTGGCTTGAATCCGTTTCTCACGGTTGCTGTGCCCCACAGGATGATGCTGCCCGATGGCCGTATTGTGCCCCTGACCGACGCCGCGAGGTCCGCCGTGCTGGGCGCCGTGCAAGGCATGGCGCGTGACGCGCTGCGGTGCCTGGCAATTGCCGTCAAGGTGCGCTCGCTGCCGGCGAAGGCCCCGGGGCGGGTCCTGGGCTTTTGTTGGGTTTTGGGGGTCGTTTGCGGGGAAATCGAAGAGGAAAACCCTAACTTCTGAGCAGGCTGGGCAAAAGGATTTTGGAGATAACGAGAGCAGGTATGTATTGCTTGGGACCTGCTCTGTGAACCGAAGATTTCCTTTTCAGCGTCGTTTGGATGTATGGAAGTACTCTCTATGGACGGTTTGCAAGGCGGTATGTTCGCACACATGCGCGTTTGCTAAGGATTATCGTTTATTAATTTATCTTGGATCCCATGCATCTCATGTTGTGTTGAAGGTCCATCGCTATGTTTTGCTCAATCCCTCCTCCCCGCGAACGCCTCTTGGTCAGTTCTGCTCCTGGTACACTCTTGCCCTGGCAGCAGCTTCACCCGTTCGTGGTTCGTCTTTCCCCCGCGAACGCCAGTCTTATGCACCCCTTCCATACCCCATCCCGCCTGACTCTCCGTGGTGCCTTCGGCGCCGGCTACTTCTGTTTCATAGCCCGACGTGCCGTCACCGCTTGCCGAGTACAACGGCGACTCGCACCACCCCGCCATGAAGCTGCTGCGCGACCCGGCCACCTATGCTAGTGTGGAGTCCGACCTGGTGCTCGTGGGCCTTGCGGGCCTGCAGGTGCGTCCTCTGTGCTCTGGATTCGCACTTTCAATTTTTCCTCCAGGGATCAAGGGGAGTTGGGAAAACTAGAGGAAGGATAAAGATGTTGAAAGCGATGTCGATTGGCATGGGAATGGATATTTGGCGGATATCACATATCTGGCGGATGAGGTGGGAAAGCCTTAGGGGTGCGGCGCAGCGAGTCCTCGCTATTGAGACCTACCCTGACCTGATCCGTGTTGGAGCGTGTGCAAAGGGATGACGTAAGGGTATCAGGCCTCTTAGAACCTGTTCCGGAGCTTTGGGGCCGTTGTTGCAGAATTTTCTTGTGCCGCAGCTAAAAATTCGCTGTCCCTACTGAAATTTTTGTTTGTAGAATTGTTTGCAATTAGTCTGTGACCACGTGTATGCGTGGGTGGGGGCCGGACTTCCTCGCTTGACCATGTACCATCGGTGCATTAATTGCATTGCGATGTACTGACGTATACCTGGCTCTGCATTTGCTTTTCGGCGTCTCGTGTGGCGCTGCAGGACCCGCCGCGCCCCGAAGTTCGGCCCGCTATTGAGAACTGCAAGCAAGCAGGTACGGGCCTTGTGGCCGGGAGGGTGGGCTCTACCTCAGCATGTTCAGATGTTCCAGATGTGTCGATTGTGCGCGGCATGGCCTATAGGACTTGAGGCGGGCACTTGCATTAGCACATGCCTCCCTTTGAATGCCAACTCTCGGTTAAGGACTGCGGGGGAGGGCATTCAACTGCACGCAAGCGAACCGCGATACAGGCAACGCTATGCTAGCACCAGGAAGTGCTACGGCACAGCTGTCGCGTCTTTCAGGACCTGGAGCATCGTTTTCCCTTCCCGATGGGCGACGGCATGTGCTTGCAAACCCCTCTCTACATGCCTTTTACAGAGCTTAGTTACCGTGACAGCAGCATGTTGGCTGTAGGGTATGACCACATGCTACTGCCCGCCTCATCGCGGCGTGCGTCTTTGTCAGGATTGACAGAAGGGTATTCTGCTGCTCACCTACCTACGCCTCTACTTCACTCCAGACCTCCCTCCGCTTCCTCAACTCGTACACAGGCATCCGGGTGATGGTTATCACGGGCGACAACAAGGACACCGCAGAGGCTATCTGCACAAAGATTGGCGTCTTCCAGTGAGATCTCGGGGGGTGGAGAAAGCGTTTGCTTCGTTGTTTTGTTTGTTCGTAAGGTCGCACATCACCAACGGCGGTTTTGTGAAGTGCCCGTGTGTATGTCGAAGGTTTTGGGCAGGCTGCATTCCTGAGCGGTTTCCAAATCCAGGCAGAATACTACGTGGGATGATATAATGACGGTGAAACGCCGTATTGTCTATATTGCGGAATGTTCAGAAGGATAGGCCTTGAGGCCAGGGGTCTGTTTGATTTCCTTGAAAAGCGAGGGGGTAGGGCGCGGGTGAGCGTAAAGCACCTGCTTCGTCGCATGCCCGGCAAGGCTACTTCGCGTGCGCCTCCAAGTGCCTGTATTCTTGCAAGGAATGTGCACTTTCGTTGGGTGCAATGCTATGTGGGACATTACGTGCTTTAGGGAACGTGGCTTTCGCAGAGCCTGCTCCAACAACCCCAACGCCTTCCTCCTCGTCACAGGCCTGGCGACGACCTCTCCTCCGTCAGCTTTACTGGTAAGGCAGTCGCACGCCGTGCTAATCAATGCCTGTCAATATCCTTGGCCTTGGCGATCAATGGCTTTACTATTCCCTTGCATCAGCGCTTGGCCTGCGTCGGGTTCCGTAGGGCTGCACTTCGCCAGCGCCAGGCCTGACCAAGCCTTGTAGCACAATCGCTCGCACACACGTGGCAACCATGCGCACGCGCACCCCTCTATTTACATGTCTTCTTGAGCATCAGGCATCCGCGCACAAACCCGTGCAGGCCGCGCGTTCGTGGCTCTTCCTCGCGAGCGGCAGTTGGAGCTGCTGGCAGCAGCCCCCGCAATGTGCTTCAGCCGTGCGGAGCCCCGCCATAAGCAGGTAGGGGTGTGGCTACGGGACAGGAACCGGATAATGGAGAAGGTGTGGGAAGGACGGGAGGGTGCTCCTCAGGAAAGGAAAAGGGATCCCTTAGTTAGGGCCCACCCGCAGGAATCGGCTGTTCGCCCTTCTTGGAGGGTTGCGGATGTTCTCCATGCAACGTTGCTGGCTGCGAGAGGCTGCTGCAACTCCTGGCTCTGCTCCTGCTATTACCGGCGCTTATGCTAGTTTTGTTTTCCGTGCGGTTTTTGGAACTGCCACTGCATTTCCTGCTGTAGGACATTGTGCGACTGCTGAAGGAGCAGGGCGAGGTGGCGGCCATGACAGGCGACGGTGTCAACGACGCACCGGCGCTGAAGCTCGCGGACATTGGCGTTGCCATGGGCATTGCGGGTAGGGCAACTGGAGGGGATGAATGCTGGTTATGTTAGTAGGATTTTAAAAGCATTGTATTATTTGTTTATTGCTTAGGGCGCCCGTATCTGATGTGTTTTCTCTCTTTTTTTCCTCAGTTATTCCCCCATGCAACCCCCAGGCACTGAAGTAGCCAAGGAAGCCTCCGACATGGTCCTCGCGGACGACAACTTCTCGTCCATCGTGGCGGCCGTTGCAGAGGGGCGCGCCATCTACAACAACATGAAGGCATTCATCAGGTAATGCGCGTTGTGTGTACGCGTTGTGTGGCGAAGAATTCTGTCGTGTGCATCTGCGGCAGCTGTGGATGGTGGGACCCCTTTGCCCGATGCCAATAGTGCGCTTTGTCCGTGCGCCTGTGCCCAGCCGCATGCGTGCCATAGTTCAAAAAAGATGAAAAGAAAGGAGTATTCTAATCTGCCCGTCTTTTGAGCCCTGACTCAGGGATTCGCAACACAGCCAGTACAGAGTGCACCCCTCTTTCCCCTCCGCCGCACCAAACCCTCCGGCGCTATGCTCTGTCCACACGTCCCAACATCGCTCCAGTTTCAGGGGTCTTCCACCATTCAGGTTTCCGGGTCAGGCCAAACGGGGCCCACTCCATTGATTGACCCTCAAGCTCTACCGTAGCCTGGCTTTTTGTCTTTGCTAAGCTTGGCGCTTCCCTGTTGGACTGGATCGGGCCATCGCTTCAATGACCTGGATATTGAGCATCCACAGCTCTACTAGCAACTTCCCTCAGTCCAAGCACGCCCAAACCCTGAACCAAACCAATATGTTCCGCACACAGGTACATGATCTCTTCCAACATCGGCGAGGTGGCGTCCATCTTCCTGACCGCCGCGCTGGGCCTGCCGGAGGGCTTGATCCCTGTGCAGGTAAGCGCTGGTTCGGTTTCCCCGAGTGAGGAGGAGTGCAGGAGGAGGGGCGCAGGAGAGAGGGGCTCCGGGAGAGGCGAAAGCCACCCGGTGCGGTGATTGTCGTCATGTACCGTTTGACGACGATGTCTCACCAGGATCCACGCCAGACGCCAGCGCCCTGGCAATCCGTGTACCGGCCATCCGGCACCATGCAGTGCAGCCCGTCACCGCGCGCACAACCGTCTTTCCACAGGTTGTCCGAGGCATCTTCTGTAACCTGCCCTGCCTCCCCATTTCCCCCTATCGTCGTTGCCGGTGACTTACAGCTGCATTTTCTCACCTTATGCCCACTCACCGATTTACCAGTCCCGGCTGCGCTTGGGTCTTGCCCGAGCTCAGTTTTAATTTGATGCCGTCTTCCTTCGCCTATTCAAGATCAGCGTTGTTTCTCGTGTCTTCGTGCTCTTTCTCTCTTACAATTTTAGCAGGAGTAACCTACTCTTGTCCCCGCTCCTGCCAATCGCAGCTGCTGTGGGTAAACCTGGTGACCGACGGACCTCCTGCCACTGCGCTGGGCTTTAACCCGCCTGACAAGGACATCATGAGCCGGCCGCCGCGCCGTGCCAACGACCAGCTCATCACACCCTGGGTGTTCTTCCGTTACATGGTCATTGGCGGCTATGTGGGCGTTGCGACGGTGGGTGCAGAGAGGAAAATGTGAAGGGGGGTGGAGGTGTTGGGTGGCTGGGCATGGGGATGGGCAAGGAGTCTCAGGGATGGCAAGTGTGGTGGGGATGAGTAGAATCCCGTGCCAAGGCCAGGCGTTTCGTGAAAGCGCTCTCATTGCCCTGGAAAGGGCCTTTGCGGCTTTCTGACGGTACAGCTCAACTTCGGCGTTGAGAAGGATATGGGAACCAATCTTGTACCGCGCTCCAGCACGAAGAAGGGGGACTGGCCTTACTCCCGAATGTGACGTGTCTACCCGTACATTCCATGCTGCATGCAGGTCGGCGCGTTTGTGTCATGGTACATGTTCGACCATTTTGTGGGCATCGACCTATCGCGTGACGGCCACACCACTGTCACATGGGAGCAGCTCACCAACTGGCAGCAGTGTCGGGAGTGGGGCAACTTCACTGCTGCACCGTACAAGCTGGCAGGTGAGTGTGCCACTGCAGAGGAGCTTCCCTATTCGCCTTCCAGGCAGCCTGTCGTAATGCTACCTGTCTGTCGTGTGTTACAACTTCGCTCGACTTCGATCTTTCGAGCATAGAACGTTATCACGCAGAAACGACCCTTATGATTTTCGCGGCATGACGTGGCAGCGCTTGCATTCCATCGCATCTGTGTTGCAGGCGGCGGGCAGGTGTCCCTCGCGCACCCCTGCGAGTACTTCTCCGTCGGCAAGGCCAAAGCCTCGACTCTGTCTCTGTCCGTTATTGTCGCCATCGAGATGTTCAACGCGCTCAATGCTCTGTCCGAGGACGGCTCCCTGCTGGCCATGCCGCCCTGGTCCAACCCCTGGCTCCTCACCGCCATCTCCGTCTCTGTGGCGCTGCATTGTGTCATCCTCTACGTGCCCTTCCTGGCCGACGTTTTCGCAATCGTGCCGCTGTCCTGGCCGGAATGGCAGCTGGTGCTGCTCTGGTCAGCGCCTGTGATTCTGCTGGATGAGGTGCTCAAGTTCGTGGGCCGGATCATTCACGCGCCGCGATCTCGGGCAGGGCCCAAGGGTGCTGGTGCCACCAGGGACAAGAAGAACAACTGATGGCCAAGCTGCCGAATCAGGCCTGGCCAGCAGCGGCTGGGCTGACTAGGGCGCGCACATAGAACGCGGTGCAGGGTTCACATAAGTTATTTAACTCCACATCCACAATGCAATACAGTGCTGTGGCAGACGGACAAGGCAGACAGAGAGTAGCTTCCGAGGACGGGAGTGCGTACCGTTTTGTCTGGCAAACATGCGCACCTCCTTTTCCTTTTAATGCCCATGTCACAGTGTGTGGCTGTCACGAAATGATGTCAACTGGAGGAAAAGGAGGAGGGAGAAGAGGGTCTTGCGAAAGGTGGTGTAGAGCGAGCGCGGATCGTGAGAGCGCGGCGGCGCGAGGCGTGCGTTGCAGACCAAAGTTGTTATTTGGAGCAAGTGTTTGGTATGCACACGGAGCAGCTCGGGAGAGCGCAAGTCCAGGGGCCTTCTGCGACTGCCTGCCTGCATTACTGACTCTTCCAACACATTCAGTTCACAGCGAGGTGATTCTAGCGGGCGGTTGGTTTGGGCTTGGGGTCATTAAGTCGGCTACCTTTCTGCTAGGTTCCCTCAGCGCTGTACAGACTTATGTACCCGCGGTGTCTATGTGGGTCGTCATTGACATTCGGGGCCGCCACGCGCGCATGTGCTGCAAGGGTCACCACGAGTAGTCACCGAGTGCCAAGAGCGGGGTGACGAGGATGAGGCTGACGTATCACTCACTACCTTGGGACTGCGTTGGCTGGACGTTGAGCACGTGGGAGAACCGGGTTTGCTATCGCGTGCCAAGCCTTGCAAGCAACAGCGCTGGAGAACGGGCGGGCAACATTCAGCAGCGCCTGTATACGTGTCTTGGCGAAAGGTGGGGTTTCCGTGGGGTACAGACTGGAACCAAACCGGCCGGGTGTAGCGCAGCAGACAGAGAGGAAGGGGTGTACCCCGTGTGAACCATCACGGCATGCACGACGCATGCCTGATATAGAGTGCGCTCCCGGCATTCTTGCCTATCGCGGGAACGGGATTGCTTTCGCTGTTCGGACGCAGCCATGGGAAAGGGAGCGGTGTACTATGACCTTGTCTCGATGTCCAAACGTCATAATGTCAATGGTTCTGATAACAATGGGAGTGCACAGTCGTAAATATGACCGAGGCGAATCCCACGCTTCAGCACCTAGAGGACTTGAAGACTTGAGGTTCCGGTGTGCTGCGGATGTAACGGAATTAACACTGTGCCAAGCGGGCGAGCGTATGGGTGCAGAAAAAGCGGCTTTTATGGAACAGAGTGTTTCGGTTGAAGCGGAGTTGCTCCGAGGCCTGGGCATGAGTCTCATGAGTGACGCGTACCTGGCTGAGGGTTAGAGACAAGCGACGGCCTTCCATCTACGCTGAGGAAGTGCGAAATTGAAAGAGCCTGGCGGGGGCAGTGTGGCAGAAGTGTTTGTTTGCTGTTTACTGTCTAGATCTCGGTCTGTCGTGTATAGTCCTCCATGTCTTTGATTTCATCGTCATTACATGAACTAAGCAATCGAACTACAACGCCGCTTGCAACGTACACACATCTTACGTGTAAATTAAAACTGCACTTATGCATCAGGCGATAACCACTATTCGTCTAGTTCATGTCACCAAGCACACCAAGCATCAAGGTAAAGCAGCATGGAGAAGCAATAGGCTAGACCTGCTTAAAGAAAGGTTGAAGGGTATTAACAGTAAAACGGTGTACACAGCAAACCTGGCAGCCGACCACACTGCGGTGCACGAAACACTGGAAACGGGCAGCACAAGGGGACCGGATCCCAGCCCGTAAGACGACGTAGACGAGCGACACAATCAAAAAGGAGAAGAAGGCGGGCAGTGGGGATGAGCACCAAGAGGCGTACAGTAGCGGTGGTGTCGTACCGTAGTACTGTAGTATGATATTTGAGTACGGCTAGTAAAGCTCTGTTACCTTGTCTCGATGCCAAACCGCGCGGGCCGCCGCCCGCCAGCGCATATTCCAAACTTTTCGCATATAGAGACGGCTATTGGGGGCCCACTACTACAGCCCTTAGACATTTGACTTCAGAGATCT